>NC_025998.2:63068998-63368998 GCF_000442705.2 Elaeis guineensis
TTTGGTGCACTGATAGGATCTCGGCTCCTTGGCTTGAGCAATGGCTCCAGTATTATCGTAATATAACAAGATAGGGCCATCAACGGAGGGTGCCACTCTGAGCTCATCAATAAATTTTTGCAACCATACAGCTTCCTTCACAGTATCGGATGCCGCGATATACTCTACTTCACAAATCGAGTCTGCCACAGTATTCTACTTGAAACTTTTTTAGTAGATTGCTTTACCATTTAATAAAAAATATAATCCGACATACTTTTACTATCATCATGGTCTGACTGAAAGCTAGAGTCGGTAACCCTACAAGTTTCAAGTCAGTTTCACCATACACAAGCCACTGATCCTTAGTATTTTTAAATACTTAAGAATGGTCTTTATGACCTTCCATATTTTCTCCTGAAGATCTGTATCTACTCACTATCCCTAATGAGTATGCCACGTCTGATCTCGTACATATCATGACATACATAATAGAACCACTGTCGAAGCATATGAACTCTACTCATACGCTCTCTCTCTTGAGGAGTTTATCGGACAATCTCCTTTCGAAAGAAAATTCTTTGGCCTATCGAAGATAGTTTTTTAAATTCTCTATGCTGAACCATTTCAGCATAGTATCTATGTACGTAGATTGGGAGAGCTCGAGCAGCCTTTAGATCTATCCCTATAGATCTTCATCCCTAGGATGTAGGCTGCTTCTCCAGATCCTTCATGAAATTATGATGACAGCCACACTTTTATTCCTGTAATGCAGGACATCATTTTTGATTAAGAGAATATCATCCACATACAACACAAGAAATATAATTATCGAATATTTGCCCACTTATATATGCAGGGTTCTCTCCATTCCTAACGAAGCCATACGTTCTGATCACCTTATCAAAATATATGTTCCAACTTGAGATGCTTGCTTCAATCCATAAATGGATCTCTGAAGCTTGCACACCTTGGACTCATCTGTGGATATGAACCTTCAGTTGTATCATATACACCTCTTCATTCAGCTCTCATTTAGGAAAGTTCTTCACATCCATTTATCAGACTTCATAGTCCAGATATGCTATCGCAAGCATGATCCGAATGGATTTGAGCATTGCCAGAGAAAATATCTCATCATTCAATACCATAATGCTGACGATAATCCTTGGCAACCAAATGGCTTTATAGGTCTCCACCTTTCCGTCTGTGCCTCTTCCTCTTGAAGACCACTTACACCCTATGGGCTTTACCCCTTCAGGTGGGTCAACTAATGTCCATACATCGTTGACCTTCATGGACTTCATTTCAGATCTCATGGCTTCAAGCCATTTATCAGAGTCGATCTCTGCATTGCATCCATGTAGGTGATCGGATCCTCATCATTCTCATCGAGTTCGACAGGATCTCCATCCGACCAAGAAACTAAGTATCTGTCCGATGATGCGGTACTCTACGATTGCTTAAGGATGTTTGTTCATTAGGCTCCAGGTTTGATCTCATCAAATCTGGTTCAGATTCAATCATTGGTGTCGGTTCTTCTACCTGTCGAACTTCGTCAAGCTCGATTTTAGAGGCACTTATTCCTTCACTAAGAATTTTTTTTCAAAAAATATGCCTTACTGCTGACAAACACCTTTTGTTCAGCAGGAGGTAAAAAATATCCCTCATTTCTTGGGTACCTATGAAATTACACTTATCGACTTAGGACTGAGCTTGTCAGTTTGTAATCGTTTAACATAAGCTGGACACCCCAGACCCTAAAGTAAGAGAGGTTCGGCCTACGTCCTGACCATATCTCATATGGTGTCTTACTAACTGACTTTCGAAAATTATTGAGCACAAGATAGGTTTTTCAAGTGCATATCCTCAAAAAGAGATCGACAGAGTTGCAAACCCCATCATGGACGAACTATGTCCAACAAGATTCGATTCCTCCTTTTGAGATGCCATTATGCTGTGGTGTCCCTGAGGGTCCATTGGAAGAATCATTCTCTCCTAGATATGTCAGAAATTCACTGAAAAGGTATTCACCTCCTCATCAGATCGAAGAATTTTAATATTTTTTTCAGTTTATTTCTCTACTTCATTACGAAATCGTTTGAAATATTTCAAATGATTCGACTTGTGTTTCATCAAGTAGACGTACCCATACCTAGATAGGTCGTCTGTGAACATGATGAAGTAGCTATACCCTCCTCTGGCACATGTGCTCATGGGTCCACATACATCAGTATGTATCAGACCCAGCACATCACTGGCTCGTTCACCTTTTTCAGTAAAAGGTGACTTGGTCATCTTTCAAGCAAACAAGACTCACAGGTAGGTAACGATTCATAATCATATTTATCAAGAATTTCTTCTTAGCAACCTGTTTATCCTGTTCTTGTTGATATGACCTAGCCTACAATGCCAAAGGTAGGCATCTGTGACATCATCTATTCTAGGAGTTTATTTGAAATGTACATTACATTAGGCCTAGATACAATATAGATACCATTGTTCAACTGTCCACATAAAATTGTAACACCATTCAAAATGATATCACAAAAATTTTATTGATATTTCATAATTTGAATTGCCAAAAGGCCTACAGAAATAATATTTAAAAGAAAACTAGGACAGTAATGACACTCATTAAGAATAATATACTGAGACTCGAATATAAGCTTGATGATTCTAAAGCTAGAACTAAACTGATCTTCCATCTCCAATATCAGGAATCTCTCACCTTCTCCAAATCTCCTAGTGACCTGAAGACCCTGCAATGAATTGCAAATATGAATAGGCTTCAGTATCCAATACCAGGTCATTGTATCTATAAGAGAAAGTTACAAGGTATTATCACATAAGTACCTTTGTCCAGCAACTGATTGCTGCTTCTTCTTTGGCCTGTTCGGTCAAGAAAGATATACTGAGGATAATTTTCTTCCAGTGACCTGCTTCTTAAAAGAAGCACTCTCCTGACTTGATCAGCTTGAACTTGATTTCTGGGACTGACTCCCAGCACCAGGCACCTTCTTATTCTTCTTCTTTTTTTTCTTTTTAAAGGGATGATGACTACCGAAGAAGATCCTCCCACTAGATTCACTATCTCCTTGTGGAGCTGGTGATCTTTCTCAAAAGTCTGTAGCAACCCCAACAGACCGTGGTAGTTGACTACAGGCTTCATCATTCTAAAATGACTGAGGAACAGCAGGTAGGACTTGGGAAGAGAGTTCAGGATCGCATCTTTCTCCAGCTGTTCATGCAAAAGAAGTCGAGTTTGCTCAATTTTTTAATCTGCTCGATCATGTACAATACATGATCATAACAGATGCACCCTCCCTCATCGGGCATTAAAAATGGTGCAACTAGTCTTGTGCCGCTCAATGTCGTCAGGAGTACCAAAAAATCCCTCAACACTTGAAGCATTTCTCTGGCTGAGCTTCTTCAAACTTTGGTGAACTTGTCGTTCATGGAGGCCCATGATGCAACGAACATGGTGTGGTCATTGAGCCACTTCAAATAAGTATCTCAGACCTCCTCGGTTAGGAGCAGGCTCCTCAGGTGTCGGATCTGTTATCACATAAAGGATCCGCTCGTGCTCCAGGACAATCTTTAATTTTTGATACAATTATCAAATTCGATATGATAAGCTTCTCACTATCCAACAGTGATCGGAGTGACAAGTTTGAGGCCATATCTGTACACAAAAAAAAACCTAATTAGTATATGAATTTATTAATCCTAAAGACTTAGACTTTAGTCTAAAGGTCCTCCACTATTTTATACGAATTGTAGCCTCTACTCCAATTCAAGAATTATCTTAATTTTTAGCGGTACTAGAATCCACACAGACTATATATAGGCCGAGGATGGCTCGATCAACCCATATGCACCTATGGATAGGTTCTCAACCAATTATTTCTTCAAACAACTTCTAGTATTTAATTTAGCCCAGATTTTATTTCAGTAGGCGATGGGCCTCCACTGAAAGTTTTGGTTAGGTCAAACCATTAACATGAACCTACTCAGTGATTCTACCTAATGAGTGATCAGATCGAGGATGGCTCATCAACCCAACCATCATCAGATAGTTCATCAGAGTCATCATATATTGAATGATAATTCTATCATTCAGAGAGAACATCAGAACAGATGGCGCCTGCAATGTCAATCAAAATAATGGACCCATAACTAGCTACCTAATAATTTAGAGGATTTAATTGATTTAGAGAAGAAGAAGAGAGAAAAGATCAATCAGTAGATCATAATCCTCCACTGACTTCACCAAGTCATGAATCAGGTTAAGTCATGCTGATTGAACTGGCAACCTAGATCAGTCATACTGATCAACCTTAATGCATGGGCTAACTCGAATCACTTAACGATCTAATCAAATTTAGTTCACCAAATTGATCAGGTAAGTGAGATCGGTGGAAGGTCTGCTAAGCTTGCCTTAGACACCATCAAAATGATCAGGTAAGCCACTCCAATTAAAAACTACCGATCGAAATACAAACTTACTTAGACACCATTGATTAACTAGTTTTGATTTGACCAATCTAATGGTTTGGGTTCAACCACTGAGCCACAATCAAAGTCCATTTGATCTAATCAAAGACATGGACTTGGCCACCTACAACTATTGTACTAGAGAAATTCTGATTAATCTAATTCAATATTTGGTTAGACTTAATCAATTTCTCTATATGATCAATCATTCTTTGATTCTAACCTTAGGTCTAACCAATTAAAGAGAAGGACTAATTTGAGCTAACCCATGCCCCATATTTTTATGTAATGTCATTAGATCTAAATATAATTCTAGATCCAATCAGTTGATACTTAATTCTCAATTAAGTTTTACTCAACATGGTTAAAATTTTCAAAAAATAATTTTTTATATAAATTTTTTACATCAAAGATAAAATTTTTAGATCAATCTAAATTTTATTATTTTAAATTAAAATAATTTTGATTAAACAAGATTAGATGTAACTAACCATCTTTGCAACTTGCATCACATACAACACCTAGGGTTTCAGATTAAGATTTTGTAAGAAAGTAAGTTTTTTTTTTCACTTTCTTCTTCATGGGATTCACAGTGGCACCCTATATATCATGAGGAGCACCCTATTGAATAAGAGGAGAGGATCATAAAATCCTACTTGCTCCTATGATCGGACGGCCTGATGATTACCAATCCGTGTATTTTACTACTCAGAACATCTAATCTAAATAAATAATAATCAGATCTGAAAATAAACTAACTTAGATCTAATTTCAATCATAAATAATCAGATATAATAATAAAAATCAGATCTAAAGTCATATTAATTTATATCAAAATAACCTAGCTCTGATACCAGTTGAAAAAAATTTATGGTAGTACAGTACATACAATTAAAAATTTTATGCAGTAAAATAATAGATTAAATAATTTAATCTTAATTATATATATAAGATCTAATCTTAGACTACTATATTAAAATTTTTGATATAAAAATATATATATTTTAGATCTAAAAATAAAAATCACATCGATCTCATCGATGTTCAAATACTAGATCTAACTATTAGATCTGCCATAGGAATCAAAATAAGTTAGAGATCGTTATCAATAAAATTTTGATCTTAATCTCTTCTGATTCAATGGTTAGAGAGAGTATTCCTCAGATACTCATAGCCACACAAGTCATCTGGCCTCTATAAGAAAATTCATGTGAAGACTAGCACAAATCAGGGGCTCGAAGATGCTAGTCTGCGAACAACTCGACAGCTGACCTCTTCCTTCTTCTACAAGTACCTTGGATACTCTAAAGTGATAGAAGATCTGGAGGAGGAAGAGAGGAGGAGGAGAAGAGGCTCTGAAAATAAAAAATCTACAAGAGAATTGATCATGGGACATCCAAGAGAGGGGTCCCTTTTTATAGACTAGGAATTGGGACTTTCCAAGAAAGAGTGCCATGAATCAATACCCAAACTTCCTTTTGGTATCCCAAAAATTTCAAAAAAATAATTAATATGTGAAGAAAAAATTTAAAGTCTTACACACCAAAGGATTCTTCAAGAAAAATAAGAAAAAAATAATATGGCTTCAACAATATACCATATATGAAAAAAAAATTTCCTAGTATGCATCTTATCTCTAATTCGGATCACATTCAAATTAGGCAAGAGATAATATTATGACTCATCATCTATAGCTGACCACCCTTATTGGATCCTCTCTCATGATGCCAAAAGTTGCAATCCAAATCCAATTAGGAATGAAGAAATTGGCATGGATCTAGATGTAGCGCAAAAGATAAGGATAGACTCCTAGTCTGACTTGGACTCTTCATTTCTAATTCAATTCTAATCTAAATCAAATTTAGATTAAAATCACTGATAAAATAAATTTAATCTAATTAAAATCTAAATATCTCATCAAATTTTAATCCAATTAAGAATTAGTCGAGTCCAAACCCTGATCAAATCAGGATCAAATTTTTTTTGTAATCAGATTTCATCATATCATCACAATCTGAGTCGAACTGAATCTAATTCAATTAGACTTGTTCTAAAGCTCTTTACTCAATTAAATTAAGTCAAGTAGTAATCTAATTACTAATTAATTTTCTATAAATAGTAGAGTCTCAGTCTCAGTGAGACTCTCCCACAGAGTCTTAGTCCAAGTAGGACTCTTCACCAGAATCACAATCCAATTAGACTCTTTAGCTATCACATCTGACCAAATCTTCTAATGCATGTGACTCCATAGGTTTGAACCTAATTGGTAGCATAGGAATAACTTTCTATACCAATCGATGTAACCATCTAGTAATGATAACCAACGACCGGATGGGTCGAAGTATTACAAAGCAATATTCTAGAACCTACTGGCGTATGGTTATCGTATAATTCATTCCTTTGACCCAAATACTCAAGGTGACTTAGAATTTAATTGTCAACCCCAATTAAGTTGATCACATTATATTTCAACCTTTCAAATCTATCTCATAGATTATTCTAACCAAGATTTTGCTAAATTGAAATACACTGATGCATATCTCCTACCAATTTAGAGGGGTCAATTCTATCTTGACTCACACACCAACTTGATAAGTACTTGACTGCACCTAGTATCCTTCTGTCATTAAGTTAGAAACTTAAATAGTCTTATACTAAAGTACAGTGAGTTGCTTACAAGTCACTGTGGTGGTCTCAGATCGGAGAGACACTTATACCCATACCCTTCACAAGCTACTCTTGACAGCAGAGTGCTCGATACATGATCACGTTTGATGCGAATGTACTCCTACATTCCATCTGCATGCCATAATAGTGTCCCACACTCTTTGATTAAGAGGATAATTAACTCATATGGTACACAATGACCTACACTTGATATTGCTATCGTCCTAATAATAATGTATCATTTGATCGCAAATAATTTTAAGGACTTAACGATAAATCTTTCTTTGTTGATTAATATATATAGTCCTAAAGACTTCATTACAACACAGGAGTTCAAAAATGATCAATTTGTAATGAAAATATCAAATAATTTTTATTAATAAAAATTCATATATAGTTTACAAGATGAGCGCAATCATCTAACGATTGGTTTTGGGACATATTTCCCAACAGGAACAAGATCTTGAGTCATTTTTGGAATAAGACTTAACCAACTTAAAACCTAAACCCCATGTGATATAAATCTCCAAGCCCCACCTCTCTTAATGTAAAAAATTCCTCATGCCCACAAAAGAGCCTCACTCCCTCTCTTCCTTCCATGAAAAAAAGGGGCATCCTTCCCCTCTTTCTTGTTGCCCAAAAGAAAAAAAAGGGAGAAGGGGGTGTCCAAGAGTTAGACGCCCCATATCCCATACACCTTGTCTTTCTTCTTCTCTTCCTTTCTTGAAGAAATTTTGGGAGACTTCTTTACTAGTTTTTGGGCATCAAAGAGAGGCTCCTCTACTGGTTATACAATAGAAAATTAGAGAAGAAAAATTTTTTCCAACGAGAGAAAGAGAAGAAAGAAGATGGGTCTTCTTTCTTGTGTGTAGTCTTGAAGAAGGAGTTTTTTTTTTTATTTTTTTTAAGATAAAAATTAGATTAGATCTAATTTTTAACATTAGGCTTTAGAGAAAAAATATTAAAAAAAAAATTTAGATATTTGAGGCTTCCTAGAGTTCTAGATCAAGAAGAAAAAAGGAGAAAAAGAGAGAAGAATGGTTCTTCTCTTGGGTCTCTCTTTTGTGTTCTTCTAGGGCTCAAGATTTTATATAATTTTCAGCATGAGAAATTAGATTAGATCTAATTTTTATCATGAAAAATTAGAGAAGAAAAGTTCTTCTTAAAGGTATGAAAGGAAGATAGAAAGGTTATCTCTTATACATGAAAAAATTGAAAAAAAAGTTTTTTTTCTTGATCTCTATTGTAGAGATCTAATGCGTGGATCTAGGAAGAAAAGGAGAGGATCTTCTTATTTTTCATCTTCTTCATGATTTCTCTTAGATCAGCCAAAGTATGGTATCCACGCGAGCTAGTACTTTTAAAAAGATCGATCAGCACAAGGACTTTGTGTGGATATCTATAGAGATCGGACGTGTGTGTGACTACCAAGCATCATAAAGAATTAAGTACCATAGATTTCAGATACAGTGATCTACTATCCACACTCAGGTATGAGGTTTTGATCTCAATTAATATTTAGATGTGATCTAAATATAAATTAGATATGATCTAATTATACATGGATATGATCTATACTTGCTAAATTTTAGATTTTAGTTTTGGATATATGCATATTAGTTCATGTCATAGATCCTGTATGGTGATTTTAGATTTGATTTATGCATGTATTATAGATTAAATTATTTAATCTATGTATGTTCTGCTATAATTTTTAAAAATATATGTACAAAATCCACCATGCATTCCTTCTGCGATCAACCATTAGTTAAATTTAGATCAAAATATCATATATCAAATCTAAATAAAACTAAAAAATTTAGATTGAATATATACATAAATTATGTCATAGCGAATCTAGGCTCTGATACCACTATTAAAAAATATAGGCGATTTCATGCATGTATTTTGAAACTTTTTCGAATAAATTACAGCAGAAGATAATTAGATTAATCAAATTAATCTAATATATATATGATCTAATCATCTAATCAACCTACTTTAAGATCTATGACATGATATGTTGCATATAAAATCTGAAAAATACTGAAGATAAAATCAGCATGTATGCATATGAGCAGTAGATCACATCTACTCCTAATTTGAGTTCAAAACTCAATATCTGAGCATAGATCGATGATCACTATTGCTGAGAGACATAGCAGAGAGGGTTCTCGCTAGTTACTTACAGCTGCACATGCATCCGACCTCTATGAAAAATCCATTCGAAGCTTCGATCTGATCGATCTTCTCGGGAGTGCTAGCTTGTGTGAAGACCTTCTTCTTGACTGATCTTGATCATTTCTTTAAATTTTTAAAATTTTTTCAGAGATTGAAGATAGACTTCTAGAGGAGTTGAAGAGGTAGAAGAAAGATAGAGAGAAAAATAATTTTTTTTTCTTATTTTTTCTCTCTTTCCAAACTTTGAGGATCAAAAATCTAAAATTCATATTTTTGTGCACACACCAAGATAAGAGGACTCTCCTCTTCCTTCACTCCATGAAACCATACCCAAGACCCCTCTCAATGAGAAGGCCTCTATCTCAGGTCTTTACACTCATAAGAATGAAATAAAACTCCTTTTACTTCAACGTGTAAGGAGGTGGGGTCAAGAGTCCTAGAGATCATGGACTCTTGTTGTGTTGTCGCCCCTACTCAAAAATTTATGTCAAAATATATCAAAAAGATATGAGATACCCTTTTTCATATTTTTTATGGTAAATCAGTCCTCCAACAAATTTTTCATAAAAAATCATCTGAAAATATCGCACATATAAGGAGAAAAAAATAAGTTGGCATGGAGAGATTGATTTGGATAAGAACAGATTCTCTTGATAAAGAATATTTTAAAATCTAATTTTAAAATATTTTTTATCAAAATAAAATTAGATTTTAGATGTGAGATAGAGAAGGAAAGGAACTCTTTGGTGTAAAAAAATCTCATACAAAAACTATTTATGCGTGGAGATAAATGGAATGCAAAATGGGTTAGCACAAGAGAGAAGAGTCCTATTCCAATAAGGACTGTTAATTTTCTTATTTGAATCCAAACTAAATCACATCTGGTTTAGCCCAAATAAAATATATAAAATCTAATCTAATTAGATTCATAAATTTTTAATCAAATTCTAATCAAATTAAGAATTGATTGAATCAAAATTCTGATCAAATCAGAGATAATTCTCCCTTAGCAATTAAGTCATCTCATAACTTAATCGGATCAAACATAATTAAATCTAATTCAATTAGATTTTATTTAATCTTCTTTGCTTAATCAAATTAAACTAATCAATAATTTAATTATTAATTAATCCTCTATTAATTCATTAACACTTGATGAATTAATTTATTATAACTTTTGTATAAGGTTAACCATCAATCGAATTGATGATTAAGTCCTTGAACGATTCTCAATTGTTGATCAGCCACATAATTAGTCAGAAATTTTTTTTGAGTGTGATCCCATTGGTTCAAATCTAAATTGATAGTACAAAAATAAATTTTTGAATCAATCGATGTAACTATCTAGCAATGATGATCCGATGTCTGGATAGGTCGAATAAAGGTGAAACAATATTCAAAAACCTATTGGCGTATGGTTACCGTATAATTCATCTCTTAGATCCTAATACTCGAGAACAACTTAAGATTTAACTATCAATCCTAGATAAGTCATCCACATTATATTTCAATCTTTTTAAAATCTATTTCATGAATTATTCGAGCTCAGATTTTGCTAAATTAAAATATATTAATATATTAACTCCTACTAGTTCGAAGGGGTCAATCTCATCTTAACTCATGCACCAACTTGACAAGTACTTGACTACATCTTAAAATTTTTTATCATTAAATTAGAAACTCAGTTAGTCTATCATCAAAGTATAGTAAGTTGCTTGCAAGTCACCATAGTGATCTCAGATCGAAGGGATATTTATATCCATACCCTTCGCGAGCTACCCTTGACAGCAGAGTACTCCGTAGTTGATCATGTTCCGTGATGATATACTCCTATATCTCACCTGCATGCCATACCCGTGTCTCCATATAATTTGATTATGAAGATAACCAATGCATATGGCACACAACGACCTACACTTGATATCGCTGTCGTCCTAGTAATAGTATATCGTTTGATCGCAAACCAATTTAAGGATTAATCTTTTTTTATCGATCAAAGTCGTCCTAAAATCTTCATTACAATATAAGAGTTCGTTAGAAGATATAATCTTGTAATGAAAAAGATCAAATAACTTTTATTATTGATCAATTCATATACATTTATAATTAGCATAATTGTCAAATGATTATCTTTAGGATACATTTTCTAACAAAAAGTTCTATATGATTCACGAGAATGAGTTCAAAAAATTTTTGGTCAAAGCAAGTGTGAATACTAGAAAAGAGTTTCCATGAAAATTCACAAATAAACTCGAGTCAAGCCAATCTTACATATGACAGATGATGGGGTTTGATAAATTTTTCATAACCTCCATCTTGTCAGGACTCACGATAGAAGAACTAAATCACATAGTAACTACACCTGTAGCTTCATCACTTTCATTCTGCTGGATTGCCACTATATACTGCTAGGTGTTACTAATAAATTGTGAGACTCATCGAGCATCGTCTTGATTATCGATGACCCTTGATGAGCAAAGTTGGAATATTCCAATCCAGTGAAAGAAGTTTTAATGATATTTCGATAGAGATCAAAAAATATCTCACTATCAAAAAGAATAGAACCTATAGGGTCACACATAAAAGAGGTTCTGACTGATCAAGATGTTGAATAGCAATTTTGAATCACAAAAGGATCCAGTTATCAATTTGATTGATGATTGGACTTATATGTAATAGTTACATGAAAGACTTATTAAGAGTTAGTAAGTTATAGGAGGACTAATTTGTAATGAAAAAGGAGGGAAAAGAGGGGCGTGTGTGATGTTTGTTGAGGTGCACAAAAAAAAAAAAAAAAAAAAAGAAGGGAGTGCTCCATGTGATGGATACCCCACCCTTCTCCCTTTCCAATATCCATGATGTTAGAAATGTGTCCTAAAGCCTATCATCTAAGTGGTAGATGATTGAAATTAGTATATGAATTATCTAATAATAATAATTATTTGGCAGGTACATCATAAAAGTTTTATCTTCCTTAAATAAACTTCTAAATTATGATGAAGTCCTTAGAACCACCATCAATCGATAAAGAAGGATTTATCAGATGGTTCTTAAATTATTCACGATCAAATGATAAGTTATTAACAAGGACGATAACTTATTAAGTGTATGTCGCTGTATGCCATATGCGTTGGTTGTCCTCGTAATCAAGTGATGTGGAGAGACTGGTATGGCATCCAGGTGAGATATAGGAGTACATCTGCATTGAACGTGACCAATATAACACTCTACTATCAAGAGTAGTTAGCTAAGGCCAATGGGTATAAGTGTCCCTCCGACCTGAGATCACCACGGTGACTTGCAAGCAACTCACTGTGCTTTGATGCCGGACTGTCTGTATTTTTAATATAAGTTCGAAAGATTTTTGGGTACAGTCAAATACTTATGAAGTCGATGTGTGAGTTAAGATGGGATTGACCACTCCTGATTAACTTCAGGAAGAGAATGTCTCGTTGTGTTTCAATTTAGCAAAATCTAGGCTTGGGTAATCCTTGTGAGGAGTCATGGGATTTGTAAAATTTTGAGACACAATGGAGATGACTTATATGAGTGTTGACAGCATACTCAAAGTCATCTTGAGCATTATTGATCAAAAAGATGAATTATACGATAACCATGGATCAGGATTCTTAGAATATTGCTTTGCATACATTCGACCTATCTGGATGTCGGGAATCATTGCTAGATGGTTACTTCGACTGGTATAGAAATTAGTTCCTGTGCTACCGACTTAGGTTTGAACCTATAGAGTCACACATATAAGAGGTTGTAATCTAATCATATAGTTAATCGACGATTGAGAATCCTTCAAAGGTTAAACGATCAATGTGATTAATGTTTGACCTAATGCAAGTGTTATAGGAGGATCGATTGGTAATTGGATTGCTAATTGCCTCAATCTGATTAAGCAATTAGATTGAGATTAAGTCTAATTGAATTTGATTTAATTAGAATTAGTTTAGATTTAATTGGATTAAGTCTAATTAGTTTATTAGATAAGCCAATTGCAAGGGAGAACAAGTCCCTGTTTGATTAGGACTTATATGCACCTAATTCCTAATTAAGTTAGGATTTAAATCAGAATTAAATATGGTTTAATCTAATTTAATTGGATTCTTAGTTGAACTAGGATCACCATTAATTAGGTTTCAATTAATTTGGATTGGGTTCAAAGTATTTGACCTAATCTACATAAGAATCCTAGTTAGACTAGGACTCCATCTCTTCTCTTGCGCCACCTAAGAAATCTCAAGCCCACACCCACTAATTAATTTTTAGATATTTTTTTATGATATATATGTCCAAGGAATGTTATCTCACACCACTTATTCTAGAGATTTGAATCAGATTTGATTTGATTCAATATAGAAAGAGATTTGGCTAATTAGGGAAAGTGGTTTAGGTTTATCCTTTTTTTGAAAGAGTCCCTCTTCACAAGGACTCTTCTCTCCTCTCTTGCACCAACTTTCTCCAAGCTTATCCCCACCTTTTTTAGCTCCTTTTGTGAGTTATTTCATGCTCTCCACAAAATTTATGAGGGAGGGGGCATCCAAGAGTTGGATGCCCCATTGACTCCTAGTTAGACTAGGTTTTATGACCTAGTCTACCATATAAAAAGTTGCCACCCCATATGCTATCAAAGAAGAGTCAAAAAATTTGTGGCTTTTAGATAGAAATAGCAGAGGAGAAAGAGGATGGTATGGGTGGTTTGAGGCACCAAAATCCTTGGAGGAGAGTCTTCAATCAAGAGATCAAACATTGATATCTTGTAGAGATAAAGGTAAGAGAAAAGATTATCTTCTCTCATTATTTTTCTTTCATATTATTTTCTCTTTATTTTTTGTGTTTTTTATGTGATAAAATTTGAGAGAGAAAGAGGATAGAATGGGTGGTTTGAGGCATCAAATTCCTTAGAGAAGAGTCTTCTATCAAGAGATCAAAAGTTGATGTCTTGTAGAAACAAAAGGTAAGAGAGAAGATGTTTTTCTCTTATTATTTTTTTTTCAGTTTATTTCCTTTTTATTTTATATTTTTATGTGATAAAAATCTAAGAGAGAAAGAGGGATGGCATGGTGGATTCATGCTCCAATGAGTTGGGGCATGGTGATCTTATTTTGGACATGATCTGATCATATTCTGATGAGAGAAGAAGAAGAAAAGAAGATCTTTTCTTAAGGTTTCTTTTAGAATTCTTCTTCTCCATAAATCATGAGATTTTTTTATGAGAAAAATCAGACATCATAAGATCTGAAAATTAGAAAAATATCTAGAGAAGAAGGTCTTCTCATGTCCTAGCATAGAGATGTTCTCAGGACATCAATCGTTGATGTACTGAAAGAGAAGAGCTGTCTTCTCTTTGGACTTTTTCTTTTATATTATTATTTCTGATTTCAGGGAGGTCAAAAGGTTTGACTTCTCCCTTGTTTCTCCTCATATTCTTCATCTCTTGGAATATCCAAGAGATCCAAAGAATATCTTCTAGATTAACCATCCAGAGGGATCTACAAGAAGCTAGCACTTCGAGTGGATCTTCGTTCGACGAAGCTCCAATTTTGTTGTAGTCTCATGTGGATCACCTGTAGAGGTCGGATGTGTGTGTATTTCCAAAGGCAACAAAAAAAATCAACCACAAAATTCTCTACCCTCATGAAGGTAAGAGATCTGATCTCTTCTCTTATCTAGATGTGATCTAGGTTTTAGATCTAAAACTGTTTTAGATCTAGGGTATTGATTTGATCAATACTAAAACTTTTATTTTCTAATTTATAAATACAATATGACATATTATAGGTCCTAATTGTAGGGTTTAATAGTTTGATTACATGTATTTGTAGATTAAATTGTTTAATTTACATATTCTGCTGTGTTATATTTCAAAATATTTTGAAATTCATGCATGAAACCCTGTACCTTTTCCAACAGTGGTATCAAAGCATCTAGGTTCTTTTATAACATGTTCATAATTATATTAAAATAAATTTAAAAATAAAATAAAGATCGTATGGACTGTAGGTTGTTCTGCTGTAAGGTTTATCTCTTACAGTGCAAAGGTTGTCCTGGTACGTTGTGATCTAGAAAATTTAAAAGAGTTTAAATATATCTTATCTTGAATGTTTGAGAGTAGATCTATTTTATTTCATAAATTTTTATGTAATGTACATAGATTAAAATCAGCCAAGAACAGGATCTTGTGAAGGTTCTATTTGTTGATCGGGCCGGCTCGACCAGCATGCCAGTTCGACTGAAAAGTTGGCTGAATTCAATTATTTTAACCTACAATTAGTGTTTGTTAGTGAAATAAGCCAACCTATTTTTGAAATGAGTTGACCTATTTAGTGAAACAACACTAGATTGTATTAAATTTTTCAAAAGTTGAAAATGATTTTCAAAATGCCGAACCCCAACCCTCAGCCATGAACTTAATTAAAAGAATTAAGTGATTATTTAGGATATAGGTTTATGATTTGAAGATCCTAAGACAATTTCATAAAACATGGGTTAAAGAGTAATGGGTTAGCTTTGATCAGGTCATTAACTGGGTTAGACCTAGGGTTAGATTAAATATGGACTAAGTTAAGAACTTGATCAAACCTAATTAAAAGTTAATTAGGATTAGGTCATTTCTGTAGATCACTTCAATAATTGTAGTTGATCAAAATCCATATATCTAACAAATGGATATTCATCGTGGCTCAGCGATTGAGCTCGAGTCTTTAGGCAAACCAAATCAAAGCTGATAAACCACTTAATGTCTAAGGTAAACCTGATCGGTGGTTTTTAATTGGGAGCCTGCTTACCTGGCCATTTCTTATGGTGTCTAAGGTAAGCTTTGGCAGACTCTCCCATCGATCACATTTACCTGACCAATATAGTTAATCAGGTCTTGATTAGGTTGCTCATTGATTCATGCTAACTCATGTCACATAAAAAATCAGTGAATCTGATTTTATTTAGTGAGACTGATCAAGGTGTCCATGGACCAAATTTGATCCTAGTCCTTGTTAATGACTTGAGAAGTCAGTGGGAGGACTTGACTTAGTGAAGTCAATGGGAGCAAATTGATCCATATCCTTTCTATCCTTAAATCATTAATAATTTTAAATCTTCTAAAATTATTAGGTCCTTAAAATGATAAAGTTATGGAGATAAATGAGTCATAGCCTCCTATTAAGGTGTTTGATAATGAGTCCATTAACTCAATAATCATTGCAGACCCAAAGGCCTGGTGCTTGTTGACTAATAAAATTATCACTCACAATATGACGACTTGGAAGTGTCTCTCTAATGGTGGTTAGGTGAGCCAACCAAAGTTGGACTTAATCATTCGTTGGTTAGATGCACCAAGTATGGTCATGTTAATGGTTGGACCTAACCGGATCCTTACAGTGGAGGCCAAAGCCTACTGATTAGGTTTCTGGGGCAAAATTAAATTACTAGAAGTTGTTTGGAGAAACAATTGGTTAATGAACCTACCCGTAGATGCAGATGGGTTGGCCGACCAAAGTCAGGCTTGTCTGTAGTCTATGTGGATTCTAGTACCTACTAGAAAATTAAAATAATTTTTTGAATTGGAGGTAGAGGCTATCAATTTGAACAAAATAGGGAGAGAACCTTGAGACTAATGTCCAAGTCTCTAGGCTTAAAATAATTCATATACATTAGGTCATTATTCTTTTTTCTCAAAATAAGGCTAAACCTTAATTGCTCCAATCACTGTTAGACAGTGATGACTTATGGGACCCAACTTCATTAATTAGTATTAAAAGTTGAATTTGGTTCAGCAATATGAATGGGTTCGTATTGGGGCTTCTTAGTTCAATCAAAATAATTAGTCCAAAATCGATTCAAATCAGGCATATTGCTTCTGCTGTCAGAAGCAGGGTCATAGGAAGAAGAATTGTCTTGCTTTCTTTGACCATAATAGGCTAAATAAGAGAAAGGAGCAAGAGTTGCTCATCAAGGATGTTATATGATAACACCTTAAAGTTTCTCTATGTAATTCTACTACCTAGGTATTAGATACCGATGGTCTTATGCAATTTGTTGCTAGTAAGTGGAATGTTTGAAAATGGTGAGAAATTCTTGAATGTTAGGGATGGAAGTCTTATTTCAATCCTAACTTTAGGAATTGTAGAGCTTATTTTCAAACATTATCATTTAGAGTAATTGTTACTATTGTCCATTATTTATGATGAATGTAATCTTTGTTGGCCTTTTGACCAAAGATGATCATCATTCATTAATAAAGAAAGATTATTGTGATATTATTATGAATAATATTACAATAATACATGGATAATAAAAAAATGATATTTAACATTTACACAGCCTATTAAGTGTAATGTACACACCCAAGTTAGATAATGTCATGAATGTCTATCTTTGGCTTAGTCACCTTGACAAGAACAGGATAAATGGATTAGCTTGAGAGGAAAATCTCACATCAATGATTGTGAATCATTGATAGCCTGTGAGTCTTATCTTCATGGAAAGATGACAAAGTCACCTTTTAATAGAAAAGGAGAAGGAGCTCATAAAGTTCTAAGTCTCATACATAGTGTTGTATGTGGACCTGTGAACTTAAGTGCCAGATGAAGAAATTAATATTTCATTACAGACGACCTATTTGGGCATGGGTGCGTCTGGCCTGAATCATTTGAAATGTTCAAATGATTCAATAATGAAAGATTTAAACAAACTGGATAAGGTGTTAGAACTCTTCGATCAGATCGAGGAGGTGAACACTTATCCAGTGAGTTTGTGACATATCTAGGAGAGAATTGGATTCTCTCTCAGTGGATTCTTTTTCAGAACAAAATGTATTTGAAAGGAGAAGTTGAACTTTGTTAGACATGGTTCAATCCACAATAGGGTTCACTTCTCTGCCTGTTTCTGGATTGTGCTCTTGTGTGATTATCTATTTTACTCTAAAAATATACTGAGTAAGTCTGTTGTGCAAATCCCATATGAGATATAGAATGGGCATAGATCTAGACTCTCTCATCTTTGGGTTTGGAGTTGATCGGCCTATGTCAAAGGTTTGCATATAGATAAACTTGGTTCTTAGTCCAATAGTTGTTTAAGGGTTACTGATTCTATCATGCTGAAGAACATAAGATGCTCATCAGCAGTAGGGCATTCCTTTTGGAAAGAAGTTCCTTAGAGAAGGAACTGATGCCTATCAAGTTGAATTTGGAAGTTTAATTGATAGAAAATGAACCGACATAATCTAGTAAACCTATAGAACCAGATTTGATTAAATCAAACTCGGAGCCCATTAAAGTAATATCTTTAAAGAGATCTGGTAGAGTATCACGTTAGTCAGACAGACACTTCAGTGTCTAGGTCTGGGATGGCGATCCTGTTGAGCTCGATGAGATTAACAAGGATTCGATCATCTATAGGGATGCAATACAGTGGTCTAACTCTGAGAAGTGGCTTGGAGATATTAAATCCAAATTGAAGTCCATAAAAATCAATAGTGTATAGGCACTAGATGATTCACCTGAAGGAATAAAACACATTAGGTGTGAATGGATTTTTCAAAAGGATCAGAGTAGCGCAAGATGGTGGAGACCTATAACGCCCATTTTTGCTATTATCCCAGAGTTGGAACATACATTTTGAACATAGTCTTTGTTATGAACAAAGAGGAACCCTGTATTTATAAGTGGGCAAAATATTCTATAGTGTTATTCCTTGTGTTATCTGTGGATGAAATTCTCTTAATCGGGAATGACATTCCAGTATTACAAAGAATAAAGGTTTGGGTGTCATCTAATTTTTTCATGTTCAAGATTAGATATGGTATACTCACTAATTATAGTGAGCAAATACCAGTCTGATCTAAGTAAGTATTATTGAAAGATTGTATAGACAATCCTTAAGTATTTGGGAAACACTAAAGTCCAGTGACTCAAATATGAAAAACTGACTTTAAACATGTTGATGTTTTGATTTCAATCAGATCAAGATGACAATAAGAAAGTATCAGATCATACCCTAATTGTAGGAGTAATTTGCTGGAAAGGTTCCAAGCAGGATACTTTAGCTTACTAAGTTAGTGATGTAGAGTACATCGTAGCATATGATGCTGCCATGTAATTGTTGAACTTCATTAGCATGTTGGGAGTGGCACCCTCCATCGATGGTCCAGTCCTATCATAGCACTAGAGCCATAAATCTGGCTAAAGAATCAAAGGATCAGCATACTCTGTATTGCTATCACTTTTGATTTTAGATCAGGGTGATATCGATTTTTGGAAGATTGATGAAAAAGAATAACTTGACCGACCCATTTGCTAAGGCCTCGAAACTAAGAAGTTCTACGAATTCAAGTGAAAAATAGGATATTTGATATCATTCTGATTGGCTTTAGTACAAGTGAGAGTTGTTGGGAAATGTGTCCTAAAGTCTATCATCTAAGTAGTAGATGATTGGAATTAGTATATGAATTATCTAATAATAATAGTTATTTGGCAGGTTCATCATAAAATTTCTATATTCCTTAAATGAACTCCTAAATTATGATGAAGTCCTTAGAACCACAATCAATCGATAAAAGAGGATTTATTGGTATGGCATCTAGGTGAGATGTAGTACATCTGCATTGAACATGATCAATGTAATACTCTACTGTCAAGAGTAGTTAACTAAGGCCAATGGGTATAAGTGTCCCTCCGACCTGAGATCACCACGGTGACTTGTAAGCAACTCACTGTGCTTTGGTGCCAGACTGTCTGTATTTTTAATATAGGTTTGAAAGATTTTTGGATATAGTCAAGTACTCGTGAAGTCAGTGTGCGAGTCAAGATGAGATTGACTACTCCTGATTAACTTCAGGAAGAGAATGTCTCACTGTATTTTAATTTAGCAAAATCTAAGCCTGGGTAATCCTCGTGAGGAGTCACGAGATTTGCAAAATTTTGAGACATAATAGAGATGACTTACATGAGTATTGACAGCATACTCAAAGTCGTCTTAAGCATTATTGATCAAAAAGATGAATTATACGGTAACCATGGGTCAGGGTTCTTAGAATGTTGCTTTGCATACATTCGACCTATCTGGATGTCGAAAATCATTGCTAGATGGTTACTTTGACTAGTACAAAAATTAGTTTCTGTGCTATCGACCTAGGTTCGAACCTATAGGGTCACACACATAAGAAGTTGTAACCTAATCAGATGGTTAATCGATGATTGAGAATCATTCAAAGGTTAAACGATCAATGTGATTGATGTTTGACCTAATGCAAGTGTTGCAGAAGGATCAATTAGTAATTGGATTGCTACTTGGCTCAATCTGATTGAGCAATTAGGTTGAGATTAAGTCTAATTGAATTTAATTTAATTATAATTAGTTTGGATTTAATTGGATTAAGTCTAATTGGTTTATTGGATAAGCCAATTGCAAGGGAGAATAAGTCCCTGTTTGACTAGGACCTGTATGCACCTAATTCCTAATTAAGTTAGGATTTAAATCAGAATTAAATATAATTTAATCTAATTTAATTAGACTCTTAGTTCAACTAGAATCATCATTAATTAGGTTATAATTAATTTGGATTGGGTTCAAAGTATTTAACCTGATCTACATAAGAATCCTAGTTAGAGTAGGACTCCATCTCTTCTCTTGCGCCACCTAAGAAATCTCAAGCCCATGCCCACTAATTAATTTTTAGATATTTTTCTATGATATCTATATCCAAGAAATATTATCTCACACTACTTATTATAGAGATTTGAATCAGATTTGATTTGATTCAATATGAAAAGAGATTTGGCTAATTATGGAAAGTGGTTTAGGTTTATCCTTTTTTTGAAAGAGTCCCTCTTCACAAAGACTCTTCTCTCCTCTCTTGTGCCAACTTTCTCCAAGATTATCTCTTCTTTTTGTAACCCCTTTTGTGATTTATTTCATGCTCTCCATGAAATTTATGAGGGAGGGGGCGTCCAAGAGTTGGATGCCCCATGGACTCCTTGTTAGACTAGCTTTTATGACCTAGTCCACCATATAAAAAGTTGCCGCCCCACATGCTATCAAAGAAGAGTCAAAAAATTTGTGGATTTTAGATAGAAATAGCAGAGGAGAAAGAGTATGGCATTGGTGGTTTGAGGCACCAAAATCCTTGGAGAAGAGTCTTCAATCAAGAGATCAAAGGTTGATATCTTGTAGAGAGAAAGGTAAGAGAAAAGATTATTTTCTCTCATTATTTTTCTTTCATATTATTCTCTCTTTGTTTTTTTTGTTTTCTATGTCGTAAAATTTGAGAGAGAAAGAGGATGGAATGGGTGATTTGAGGCATCAAATTTCTTAGAGAAGAGTCTTCTATCAAGAGATCAAAAGTTGATGTCTTGTAGAAACAAAAGGTAAGAGAAAAGATATTTTTCTCTAATTATTTTTCTTTTCAGTTTATTTCCTTTTTATTTTGTATTTTTATGTGATAAAAATCTAACAGAAAAAGAGGGATGGCATGGTGGATTCATGCTCCAATGAGTTGGGGCATGGTGATCTTATTTTGGACATGATCTAATCATATTCTGATGAGAGAAGAAGAAGAAAAGAAGGTCTTTTCTTAAGGTTTCTTTTAGAACTCTTCTTCTCCATAAATCATGAGATTTTTTTATGAAAAAAATTAGACATCATAAAATTTGAAAGTTAAAAAAATATCTAGAAAAGAAGATCTTCTCATGTCCTAGCATAGAAATGTTCTCAGGACATCAATCGTTGATGTACTGAAAGAGAAGAACTATCTTCTCTTAGGACTTTTTCTTTTATATTATTATTTTTTATTTCAGAGAGATCAAAAGGTTTGACTTCTTTCTTTTTTCTCCTCATATTCTTCATCTCTTGGAATGTCCAAGAGATCCAAAAAATATCTTCTAGATTAACCATCCGGAGGGATCTGCAAGAAGCTAGCACTTCGAGCGGATCTTCATTCGACGAATCTTCGATTTTGTTGCAACCTCATGTGGATCACCTGTAGAGGTCAAACGCATGTGCAGATTCAAAGATAACAAAAAAAATCAATCATAGAATTCTCAACCCACATGAAGGTAAGAGATCTGATCTCTTCTCTTATCTAGATGTGATCTAGGTTTTAGATCTAAAACTGTTTTAGATCTAGGGTATTGATTTGGTCAATACTAAAGCTTTTATTTTTTGATTTATAAATGCAATATGACATGTTATAGATCTTAATTGTAGGGTTTAGTAATTTGATTACATGCATTTGTAGATTAAATTATTTAATTTATATGTTCCGCTGCGTTATATTTCAAAAATATTTTAAAATTCATGCATGAAACCCTGCACCTTTTCCAAGACATGAGATGGATGATTCTTCTCCCTTCCTCTCTTTCAATGTCCATGAGATGGATGTGATTTCTTTTTTTTCTTTTTGGTCCAAGAGTTGGATGCCTCATCTCTCTCCTTCTCCTCCATAATCAATCCAAGAGTTGGATGGAAAGAAAAAAAAAGAGATTGGATCTCTTGTTTCTTTTCTTTAGATCTTCTTCTTTCTCTTAAGAAGAGAAAAAAAAATTAGATTACATCTGATTTCTTGATCTTTCTATAGATCTTTTTGATTTTCTTGAAAAGAGAATCAAAAGAGTTAAAAGGCTCGATAATTTAAGAAGCGATCTCTATAAGAAAGCTAGTATTTCGATAAGATCGAGATCTTCTAATCTGATCAGTCTCGTGTGGATATCTGTAGAGATCAGATACTTATGTAGTTTTAAAAATACTTTGAAGACATCCACAGATTATCAGATTGTGGCTTCAACGAACCATGAAGATATCCTTGGATCATCAGATCACGATGAAGATCTATCCATACAAAGGTAAAATTTTAATTTTTATTTCTACGTATCTTAATCTTGTACATATGATGATACATGGTTTATGTTGAGATATTATCTCTATATGCATCCTTAATTAGATAAGATCTATTTAGAGTTTGTTTTAGCATTGTTCTGATATAAGGTTGTCCTGACATAACATTGATATATTATATTATATGGTTGTCCTAGAACAATATTAAAAAAAATTTTAAATTTTCTTCTACTGCATATTAAAAAATTTTAAAATCTCTGTATATATACCAGCTCGTCATATGATGGCATTTCCTAACAATGGTATCAAAGCCATCTTATTATTACAAGATTAGGATTAGATTTCAAATCTAAAAATTACTTTCAAATCTGAAATCATGAATAATTATGGAAAGGAGATGGATTTCAAGATCTAAAAATTTGAATGATTGAAATTCATGTGATGGATTTTATGATCTGAAAATCTATTTTTAGATCTAAAATTCATATTGTTTTATGTTCATACATTGATTTCAAGATCTAAATATTATTTTTGAGGTTTGAAAATTTGATTTCTTATGTTCATGCATCCATAAATTTGGTATCTAATTTTTATGTGATGTAAATCCTATTAAATCTAAATTTATGTTTATTATATGTTCATGCATGAGATGATGTTTATAGATAGAGATTCATCTTGATGTGTTCTTTGATGATATGGATATTTTTCAAATTAGAGTAATTTGATTGAACATAGGTTTTATAAATCAATCTAAGATCATTCTGATATAAAGTTGTCCGATATAATGAGGGTCATTATGTGGTATGGTTGTCCTAGGATGGAAAAAGATTGATACATAAAATATCATAAGAAATTAGCATGAACATAAGGACTGTGATAGTCACGCATGTGTTTTTCATGGATACATATGGTGATCTCCACGAATCACTACAAATCTTAGGAGTAAGTGTTGCCCAGATATGGAGTCCAAGAGAGAGGGTAAATTGGGTCTTTTTAAAATTTTAAAGATTAGTACACTAAAATAATATGCTAAAGTGTTTGAGTGGAGAGGGTTGATTTTTAATAAAAATAAATTCAAATACAAATGATATGATTACAAGTATAAGGCACAAAGAACAAATAAAGAGAGGCAAGCACAACAAACACAAAGAATTTATAGTGGTTCGGTGTCAATCTTGCACCTACATCCACTCCCCAAGTTTCTACTTGAGAATTCAATCCACTAAATGGATTACAAGAATTACACCACGTCGGACACCTCCGACCCTTGCTATCTTAGTAAGAATATTTATTTCTTGGATACAAACTAATCCTCAATAATCTGATTCAGGGTTCAGATCAACCCAACCGAGTTTTGGAATCCCCCAAAACTCAAAAACTCAAAAACAATATGAGAAAAACAAGGTACAAAAAATTCAGCACACTATCCCCTTAAATAAACATAATAAATATAATAAAAATATAATACTTAAGGAGAAGAAGCTTTTGTTGAGCACCCTCAATAAATTCTATACTTGATTACTATTGGAGAGTGGTTGGTGAAGTGATTAAATGCTTCTATTTCTCTCTTTAGAGCTGATAGAGCTTTTCTCATATTTGAACTTGAATGCTTGCTTAAACTTATGATTTTCCACTTCAAGAGAGTATTTATAGTCACCATTTATCCTTGAGAATGTCTTAGAGTTGGTTTAGAGCCATTGGAGAGTATTTAATACACATTAAATGCACCAAAAATAAGCTAAAAATTAGTCATTACGAACTCGTCCAGAATGAGTCGTACCATATGGGTCGTCCCACTGTGATTGAAAAGTCCCATGAGCCACCTCATTTGGTCAGACAGAAAGTTCAGCTTTCTGTTTTGGTCTCAGGATCTTAGGAGTCATCCCAGATGGGTCATCCCACTGCATGGGTCATCTCAAGTGGATCGTCCCACTGCGTGCCATAAGCAAAAATGAAGTGTGCCGGCTACTCAATGAAAAGAGATGACCCAGATGGGTTGCCCCATTTTGTTGTAACCCAATTTTTTATACATTTAAGGTTCGAAACTTATCAGAATACTTTCAAACGCTCTCAAATGGCTTCAAATCAATTGGACACTCTCAGAAGGCTTCAAAAATTTTTTCAACTTGCAGAAACTTCAACTTTGGTACACTTGATGAAGCTTTTCAAATTCAATCTTTTGGACTACCTGAAATATCACAAAAATATTTTTTAAAGATAAAAAATATATTAGTAGTCTCCTTAAATAGTTTGCAATCATCAAAATTAATTTTTGGAGCAACAATCTCCTCCTTTTTTATGATGATAAAATATTTGAGTGTTCATAAAATAAATCCTTAAAGCTCAAAGAATTTGAGTTTGTGAAGCACTTATAGGAATATGCCAAAGATTAATCATAGAAAATCATGAGATACATATTTTCAATAATTTTAATATTTCAATTCATTTTACTAAAACTCATTTGTGAAGATATTAGGGTTTTTTTTTAAGATTATTCTTAATTAGTTAAAATCCTCCCCGTTCTTATATGAAACTGATAAAAATAATCATTTTGATCATTTGAAAAAGATCTCTTCCTTTCTTATATAAAGAGTGTTCAATTTATAAAAATTATTCTTATTGAAGTAGAGATGATTCATAAAAAAAATTTATTTTATTTTTTTATTTTTAATATCAGAGCAATAAATATGAAAAAAATATTTCTTTCTTTTTTTCTCATTTTGATATCAAAGCAAGGATGAAATCAAAAATTAAAAGAGAAGAATTTGAAGCATTTTGTAAAATCAAAAATGAATATATCAAAATATTTTTATATTCATGCAAAAATAAAATTATCAAAAATATCAGAGCACTCAAGAAAAATAGATATATCAGAGTAATTTTTTAAATAGTATCAAAATGAGGATAAAAACAGATGTATCAGAGTAAAAAATGGGCGTATTAGAGGCATATCAGTGCAAAATACTGTATTAGAGCAAAAAAATTAAAAGAGCATGTAAATTTAAAAAATTTAGATAGACAATACACTACTTTCTCTATTATGATACCATTCTCTTTTTTTTTATATCATCAAAAAAAATGGACTAAAGGGTGTAAGATTTTTCATGATTGCATATCAAGTATCAATGTAATAGTACATTTATTCAAGTATAATGGCATTCATCCATTCATTCATCCAAAAAAAAGAAATGAGCCAAATAAAATGATAATAATCTCATTCATTAACACCGAGTCATAATGAGCATAAAGCTCTCATACATCTAATCTATAAAATATAACTAAGTAACCTAATATAAAATGATGAAATCAGTGAGATTGGGCATCGAGCACGAGATGAAAATAGGTAAAAGATGATCAGTCTTGTCCTTGACCGAAGGATCTAGTCTGAGAGGAAGATGTCAGAGGATGGAAAGCAATGGGCTGAACAAAGGCTGGCTCACTAGATGCAGAGGGCCTAGACTGAAGCTGAGTCCTAATGGCATCAAGCTGAGACAAGATCTCCCTCACTGTAAGTCATAGCCCATCTAAATCAGTAGATACGAAGTCTCTGGAGTCTCTAATGTCTGTCCGAATTAGCTCAAGAGAAGAACGAAGCTGGCTGTGGAGTCTCTCTATCTCTCGAGCTAAATCATCTAGCTGAGGTGAAGTAGTGATCGAAGTGCTCGCTTTTCTCGATAGAGAAATTAAAATCCGTCTGATCTCCCTCTCAATATCAAAAATCCTGCCACTGAACCTGAGTAGGGAGCTCTCCACACTCTCCAGTCTAGTACTCAGATCAGATAAGAGCTCCATCAATGAACATATATGTGGCACTACAGAAAGGTCTGAGGAAGGATCAGAGAAAGTACTCGATGGAGCCTGACGATACTGCTATTGCTGCTGCTACACCAACTGGAGGATCTGTGTTGGAACTAGTGAGACTGCTAAAGAAGCTGATCCTGAAACTGCTGCAACTAAACAGATAAGATCCCTACCACTCTCTCAGCTAACTGTCCCATATCAACATCCCCCAAGCTAAAAGTAAGTATGGTACGGCTCAAATGGGGGTATTCTGACCGAGGGTCCTACCACAAGCTCCGATACATGGTTATCAACTGGACTCGGCCTGAGCATAGGAGAAGATGGACCCTCTCCCTCAGTATGCTCCTCCTCCTCAACTGCAGCTGCATGGCCCTTGGCCCAACGACCATCAACTCTGACAAATCCCAAGCACCGAAGGGAGTGGTTGTTGTAGGTGTCGGTGTATGATAGTCTACAAACAACTTCTCCCTCAAAAGTCACTCCAGACTCTCTAAAAATCACAATGAGAGCCATGCCATATGGCAAGAGAGCCTTGGATCTGTTCAAGGCCTCCCTCATGGCATCGATCATCAAGAAAGATTGATTCAGGGGAGTCTCAAAGATAATATGGTGCATCAGACAGATGTCTCGATCAGTCATCAAATCATATCATTCCCCTCTGGGGAAGAAAAATCTTAGACACCATGTGGTGGAGCAGCCTCATCTCCACACTAAGATCTTTGGCCTCAATCTTCAGGAAACCTTCCACATCATCTCTTCCAAGAATAGTTTTAAGTCTAATTTTCTTTTTGGGTAGCTCATCTAGGCAACTACCCTCATAAGGTATCTGAAGGAGTCTACCTAGCCTAAGTGCATTCAAAATGATTTAGACTCCCTTCACAGTAGACCTCAAAACACCATCAGAGAAAATCAAATTTGAGTAAAATTCCTTGACCAAATCAATATACATTGGCTTAGACAAACTTAGGAAAAATTTTCATCCTTGCATAATTAATTTTTCTTCAATTGAAAAACCATCATGCCTCAAAAACTTGAAATCCATATTTCTTCCCAAAGCAACCTTCCTAGTAGATAGAGGAATCTTATTTAGAGTGACTAGTGGAGATGCTTGGGTTAGCTCTTGTGCTGCCTTCTTCCTCCATGCCTCAGTCTTCAAAGATCTAACCAATTTTCTTCTCTGCGCCAACCTTATTTTGGGGGCCATTGTCCTAAGGAGAGGAGGAAAATCAATCGAGAGGGTAGAGAGAGATGAGAGATGGATAAAAATGAAGAGGATAAGAGGGTTCAGGTTGATTGTCACAGATTTTGCAAGTTAGGGCTTGAGATTTTGATGGAGAGCAAGAGGGCATGTCGAGAGAGAGTTTGCTCTAGGGTTTGAGATGGCGATCCAAGATTTTGGGTGGTTAACATGATGGATTTGTGGGATTATGGCTGGTGGAAAGCTTGGAGAAAGATTTCGGTATGGGATGAGAAAAGGAGAAAGAAGCATAGTAATTGAGTCACCCCACTTAGATTTTAACAGAGGAATTTAAATAGATCGGTTCACCTGAATCCATTTGTCCGATCAATTGGGACGTCCCACATGGGTCGTCCCATCCAAGAAAGGTTCAGGCGATCAAAAAAAATTTAAAAATAAGAAAAAATTTAAAAAAAATATTAAAATTGATCAAATCGAGTTGAGATGACCATGAGAAGTTTAGATAAATTTTGATATAATTTTTGATTGAGTATTTTAATAGAAAAAAATCTAAAAAGATATCTGAATAGCACTGATGATTTTTAATTATCTTGAAAAAATCTCAAAAAAAAATAGATGGCTCTCAAAATTAAGATAATGATGTCAAAAAATTTTAAAAGGATTTTGGAAGTAAAATTATGATTGAAATTCAAACAGGAGGATCTAAGATGCCCAATTTCTTTCTAATTTTATAAAATTTATTTTTAATTAATGCTTTGGTGAAAATATCAGCTAGTTATTTTTCAGTATTTATGTATTCAAGTGTTATATCATTATTCTGAATATATTTTCTTATGAAATGATGTCTAATTTCAATATGTTTAGACCTAGAGTATTGAATTGAATTTTTGATCAAATTGATGGTACTAGTATTATCACATTTTATGGAGATATTTTTAAGTTCAATAACAAAATCTATGAGTTGTTGCTTAATCTACAGGATTTGAGTATAGCAACTTTCAGTTACAATGTATTCGACCTTGACCATAGATAATGCCACTGAATTTTACTTCTTACTGAATCAAGAGATTAAGTTTACTTCTAAAAATTGACAAGTTCCACTAATACTTTTTCTATCTAATTTACATCCAGCAAAGTCTACATCTGAATAACCTATTAAGTCCATAGAAGATTGTTTTGAAAACCAAAGACCTAGATTTTATATTTTTTTTAAATATCTAAAAATTCTCTTAACAGAATTTAAGTGAGATTTCTTAGGATTAGATTGATATCTAGTACACATGCATACATTGAACATTATATCAGGCCTACTAGTAGTAAGATACAATAAAGAGCTTATCATGCCTCTATAGAGCTTTGAATCAATATTTTTACCATGCTCATCTTTTTTTAATTTATAGGAAAGGGTCATAGGTGTACTTATAATTTTTAAGCTCTCTATTCTAAATTTCTTTAATAGTTCTCTTGTGTACTTACTTTAGATGATGGAGATCCCTTCTTTCATTTGTTTAATCTGGAGTCCGAGGAAGAAAGTGAGTTCTCCCATCATGTTCATCTCGAACTCTCTCTGAATGAGCTTGACAAACTCTAAACATAAATCTTCATTAGTAGATCCAAATATAATGTCATCAATATATATCTGTATAACTAGAATTTTTTTTTCTTTTTTTTTATAAAAAAAATAGTATCAATTTTTTTGTTTGAAAATTTATTTTCTAATAAAAATTTACTTAATCTTTCATACCATGCCCTAGGAGCCTATTTTAATCCATATAAAGCTTTATTTAACTTAAACACATGATCTAGAAATTTATGATTTTCAAAACCAAGAGGTTGTTCTATATATATTCTTCAGTCATATAACCATTAAGAAAAGCACTCTTAACATCCATTTGAAATAATTTAAAGTTCATAAAATAAGCAAAAGTAAGTAGCATTCTTATTGCTTCTAGTCTAGCAACAGGAGCAAATATTTCATCAAAATTAATTCTTTCTTGTTGATTGTATCCTTTAGCAACTAATCTTGCTTTATTTCTTATTACATTTCAATCTTCATCTAATTTATTCTTATATACCCATTTAGTTCCTATTATGGAGTGACTTTTAGGTCTAGCAACTAGTGTCCATACATTATTTTTTTCAAATTGGTTTAGCTCTTCTTGCATGGCAATTATCCAATTATGATCTTTCTCAGCTTCATCTATTGTTTTAGGTTCTAGATGTGAAACAAAAGCTACATAATTACAAACATATCTAAGTGAGGATCTAGTTCTTACTCTTTATGTCGGATCATCAATTATTAATTCTTTAGGATAATTATGGACATACCTCCATTCTCTTGGAAGATTACCTATGTCTTGAGGTTGTTCTTGAATGTTCTGATCATTGATGCTTTCATTCAATTGATCTTTATTTTGCTCATTTGAGTCATTGAGGGTGAGTTCTTTCATTCCATCTTCTATGATACCTACATCATCAGCACCCTTTCTCTTTCTTGATGAAAGATCATTAGTTTCATCAAAAATAATATGAATTAACTCTTCCACTACTAATATTCTTTTATTGAATACTCTAAAAGCTTTATTAGAAGTGGAATAGCCAAGAAAGATAGCTTCATCAGATTTAGCATCAAATTTACCTAAGCTATTTTTGTCATTATTTAAAATAAAACACCGACCATCAAAAATATGAATAACCTATATTAGGTTTTCTACCTTTTCATAATTCATAAGGTATTTTCTTTAAAATAGGTCTTATTAAAGCACGACTTAAAATATAACATGCTGTGTTAATTACCTCTGCCCAAAAATATTTTGAGAGTTTGCTTTCACATAGCATGGTACGGGCTATTTTTTTAGAGTTTTATTTTTTTTTCAACAATTCTATTTTGTTGTGGTGTTCTAGGTGCTGAGAAGTTATGATCTATGCCCTTTTCATCATAAAACTTTTCAAAATCTTTATTTTTGAATTTAGTACCATGGTCACTTTGAATAGAAACAATTGGTAAACTTTTTTCGTTCAAAATTTTTCAACAAAACTTAGAGAATGCAAAAAATACTTTATCCTTAGAAGCTAAAAATAAAATCCAAGTAAAACATAAAAAATTATCAATAATTATAAAACTATATCTTTTTTTCTCTTAGACTAGTTATCCTTGTAGGATCAAATAAATCCATATGTAAGAGTTTTAGAGGTTTAGAAGTTGAAACAATATTTTTAGATTTAAAGAAAACTCTTATTTGTTTACCTAATTGACATGCATCACAAATTTTATCTTTGTCAAAATTAATTTTTGACAAATCAAAAATCAAATTTTTTTTAATGATTTTAGAAAGTATGTGCATACTAATATATGCAAGCCTATGGTGCCAAAGCAAACTAGTTTCATTAATTTTAGCATTCATGGTCACAAGACATTGCATATTTCGTAAGGATAGATCATCCAAATCAACTATATATACATTGCTATACCTATGTCCAATAAATCTAATGCTAACATCAGTGGGACTAGTTACAATGCACATAGATGATTCAAAAACTACTTTATAATCTTTATCACATAATTGACTAATACTTAAAAGATTATGCTTAAGACCATCCACAAGTAATACATTTTCAATACAAGTGGAGGAAGTAATACTAAAGTTACCAATACCAATGATCTTCCCTTTGTCATTATCTCCAAAGGTGACCATCCCTCCATTCTTGGCTTTCAATGTGATGAATTGAGATTCATCATCAGTCATGTATCTTGAGCATCCACTGTTAAAATACTACTTTCATTTTGTTGCTTGGGTTGCAAGACACACCTGCACACATGAAATCAAGTTTTAACCTTACGTACCCAAGCTAACTTAGGTCCTTTGGGGTTAGTCACAATAATTCTTTTTAGAACCCATATTTTCTTAACATTTTTAGTATCAAATTTATTTGATAAACATGAATAAGCTTTATGCCTTATCTTGCCACATCTAAAATAAGTAATATTTGGCAGTTTTCTTGTAGATGTATTGACAAAAATATTTTTCAAAAACTTTTGCTTTCTTAGAGTGTTATAGCTAAGTCCAGCTTTATCATATACAGTTTTTTGACTGTCAATGATCATCTAAAGTTTGTTTGAACTTAATGTAAATCTGTCAACTATAAGTTTTAACTTGATTATCTTTTCTTTTAGTTTTTGATTTTCTTTTACAAGTGTTTCATTTTGACTAAAAAGTTCATCTTTTTCTTTTATCAGAGACTGATTCTTTAGTTGTAATTCTTTATTTTCTTATCAACTTCTTCTTTTTCCTTAACTAATGTATGGTTTCTTGATTTTAGATTTTTAATTTTTATTCTTAATTCTTTTAGGTCATTCAAAAGTTCATGAAAAACTTCTAACAGTTCATCATTAGTAAATTTATTTTGAGTTTCGAATGTTACCTCATTTTCATGTGCCATAAGGCATAGGTTAGCTTCTTCATGAGATTCTTCATCAGTGGTAGAGTCATCACTGTCGCTTCATGTAGCCATCATGGCCTTCTTCTTCTTGAACTTCTTTTGACCTTTCTTGAGCTAAGGGCATTCTGATTTGAAGTAACCCATCTTCTTACATTCATAGCAGATAATAGACTGTTTCTTTTCTTTTTCTTTGCTTGACTCTCCCTTGACTGGTGGTCTTCTCTTGGTCCCTTATCTTTTTCTCCTCATTAAGCATCTAAATTTTCTAATAATCAAGGCCAAGTCCTCATCTTCCTCGCTATTGTCTGATTTTTTTGTATCTTCTTCTTCCTGAGCTATCGACTTGAGAGCTATGGTCCACTTTCTTCTAGTTTTCTCCTCAGTATGTTACTTTATGGTCAGTTCGTGAGTCATGAAGGATCTAAATAGTTCATCTAATGGTAGAGTATTTAAATCCTTGGCCTCCTAGATTGCAGTGACTTTTGCCTCCGATGATCTTGGTAAGGACCTTAGCACTTTTCTCACAAGATCACTGTTAGAATAATATTTGTCAAAACTTTTTAAATCATTTATGATATCAGTAAAATTAGTGAATATTTAAGTTATTGATTCTTCAGGTTTCAATTTAAACAGTTCATAGTTGTGCACAAGCATATTGATCTTAGATTTTTTTACTTGGTTTGTACCTTCGTGTGTGACTTCTAATCTATCCCAAATCTCTTTAGCTGAGTTGTATGTGAAAATATGATTAAATTTATTAGCATTTAAAGTATAATATAAAATATTCATAGCTTTAGCATTGAGCTGAGCCATTTTCTTATCAAGTTCATCTCATTCACTTTCCAGCTTAGGGAGAGATACACCATCAATCAATTTAGTGGGTGTGTGTGGTCCATTTACTATGACACTTCATATCTTATAGTCAATTGCTTGAATGAAATTCTTATCCGAGCTTTTTAATAGGTATAGTTTGATCCATTAAAAAGTAGAGATCGATTTGTGGATTGCCCCTCGACTAAGGATGTGCCAAATTGGACTACCATAGATCTTTAGCTCTTGATGGTTAAATCAAGTAAGAACTAGAGCACCGAGCTCTGATACCACTTGTTGCTTAGATATGGAGCCCAAAAGGAGGGGTGAATTGGATATTTTTAGAATTTTAAAGATTAATACACTAATACAATGTCCTAAAGTGTTTGAGTGGAAAGGGTTGATTTCTAATAAAAATAAATTCAAACACAAATGATAAGATTACAAGTATAAGGCATAAAGAACAAGTAAAGAGAAGCAAGCACAACAAACACAAAGAATTTATAGTGGTTCGGTGCCAACCTTGCATCTACATCCACTCTTCAAGTCTCTACTTGGAAATTTAATCCACTAAATGGATTACAAGGATTACACCACGTCGGACACCTTTGACCTTTGCTATCCAAGCAAAAATACTTATTTTTTGGGTATAAACCAATCCTCAATAATTCAATTCAGAATTCAGATCAACCCAATCGAGTTTTGAAATCTCCCAAAACTCAAAAATAATTGAGAAAAATAGGGTACAAAAAATTCAATGCACTATCTCCTTAAATAAACACAATAAATGCAATAGAAATACAATACTTAAGGTGAAGAAACTTTTGCTGAGCACCCTCAATGAATTTCATACTTGATTGCTACTGGAGAGTGGTTGGTGAAGTGATTAAATGCTTCTATTTCTCTCTTTAGGGCTGATAGAGCTTTTCTCATATGTGAACTCGATTACTTGCTTAAACTCACTTCAAAAGAGTATTTATAGTCATCATTTACCCATGAAAATATCTTAGAGTTGGTTTAGAGCTATTGGAGAGTGTTTAATGCATATTAAATATATCAAAAATGGACTGAAAATAAGTCATTACGAACTCATCCAAAATGGGTCATCTCATATGTGTCGTCCCACTATGACTGGAAAGTCCCATGAGTCACCTTATTTGGTCAGACAGAAAGTTTAACTTTTTATTTTGGTCTCAGAGTCTTAGGGATCATCACAGGTGGGTCATCCCACTGTATGGGTCATCCCAAGTGGATCATCCCACTGTGTGCCATGAGCCAAAATGAAGCGTGCCGGCTACTCAATGAAAAGAGATGACTCAGATGGGTCACCCCATTTTGTTGCAATCTAATTTTTTATGCATTTAAGATTTGAAACTTATCAGAATACTTTCAAACGCTCTCAAATAGCTTCAAATCAATTGGACACTTTCAGAAGGCTTCGAAAACTTCTCTAACTTGCAGAAACTTCAACTTTAGCACACTTGATGAAGCTTTTCAAACTCAATCTTTTGGACTACCTGAAATATCATAAAAATATTCTTCAAAGATAAGAAATACATTAGTAGTCCCCTCAAATAGTTTGCGATCATTAAAATCAATTCTTGAAGCAACAGTAAGGTTGTATCATGAATACACTTTAGATGGATGCAATCTCAATTTGTAGTGAGGAATCAAAAGTCAAGCCCAATTTGGAATAGGTTGATCTATTGGTGTTTAAGACAAGTACTTTGAAAGGTAGTTACTTAATTAGGACTGTTGCATTAGCAGTAGAGAGCCTCCCACCGATCATCACTTATCTGGTAAATTTGGTTGATCAAATTCTAATTTGGGATGCTTAGTATTGAGTTCACCATGATTGTGTTGCACCTTGAGTCTAGTCTTGATGAGTCAAGACGCGATCTCAATGGTAGATCCAATGTAATTATGGATTTATATGTGATGTAAATAAATAATTAAAATCTAAGAAGATCTAAATTAAATCTTTTCATAAAATATTAAGTCGAGCAGTCTTCTACCATTGTGATGTGTGGGCTCTTTTGAGTGTTGATTGTTCTTGGCTGGATACAATGGTTCAATTACATCAGAAAAGATACAACCACTCTATAGCATGAGATGCTCTGGGGTAGAGATAGGGTTGGGCCCAATATCTGTTAGGTGAGGAACCTAATGACGGCTTTACATCGATGGTGAATAGTGGGTCTGGCTTAACTAAAGAATAAGATCAAAAACTATTAGATGAGGCTTCAAAAATTAGAGATCGGTGACCACTGTAATTTGCTTGAGAAGCATTGGATAAGAATTATCTACTCATTGGTTGACACATTGCCAATAACTGTTAGGTGAGGTGGTGTGTCAATTGATAGGACCGTAATATCCACTAGAAACCATATCATGAAGGATTTTCATTTCTCTATCTGAGGGATGTATGAAATTCAAGAAAATAGTGGGAGGCATATTTATTTTAAAAGATCCTAAAATAAATATTAAAATCAAGTATGAAAATCTAACTAGAATCTCTACTCTTTGAAAGAATAAAATATTGGCTTCAAATTCTTTAGCTCATATATTAGAAACCAATTAATTAACTAAATAAGTTATAAAGATTGGCTCAAAAATTTAAAATAGTTTTAGGTTCTGAAGGGTTAAGCTTATATCATGTCTAGAATATCTCTATATTACCAAACCATCTGATAATTGACCAAAGAGCAATCATTCATTATCATTGTTTGACAATAATTAAGGGCTTGGATGAACTTGAAAAGCTTGACCATGCATAAAAAATTATGAATGGATTTGATCTTGCAATCCCTTATCGGTTCATATGGGCAGTTTATAGTAAACTACCACAAGAATTAAATCAATTGCACTTGATTAAAATGTTGAACATCTTGGCGACTATCGAAGGGACTTTGAACAGTTCAAGGGGTAGGATTCTCATTGTGGAGTGAGTTTCTACTTTCAAGAGAAGGTCTACTTAGAGGAAAAAGAAGTCAGTGAAGAAACATGAGTCTGACAGCAAGCCAAAGAAGGAACTGTCCTATATACCTAAAAAGTCTAAAGAAAAGAAAGGAGACATGCCTTCAGTAGATATGTTGGGTCTACTCGATATCGATATGAGCAAAATGTGAGTGCCGTAGGGTTTGAAAGATCCAAAATGAGATGAACCCAAAGTATGTATAGAACCTCAGGTTTGATTACATTGGAGAGGACAGAATAGACAAATTGGAATGGCATGAGCTTTAAGGCTCATCGACTCTCGAGTTGTTTTCGATTTGTAAATTCTGTCTTCAAAGATAAATGGCTAGACTACCCTTTATAGGATACAGGATGAGGACCACTGAGATACTTGACCTGGTACACATTGATGTGTGTAGTCTATTTGATGTGTAAGTCAGAAGTAGTTATCTTTACTTCATCGATAATTTTTCACGGTATAGGTACATGTGTGAGACAAAAATCTGAAGTCTTTGAAAAGTTCAAAGAATTCATATATAAGGTAAAGAAGCAAACTAGAAAACTCTTAAGATTCTTTGAGAGATCGAGGAGATGTATACCTTAGTGAGAGTTTCTAACCCATCTCAAAGAAAATAGTATAGTTTCATAATAGACTCTTCCTAGTGTACCTCAAGGGATGTTGCAAAAGAACAATGGGATCCTATTTGATATAGTTTAATTCATGATGAACATCACTGATCTTCCCTTATACCTTTAGGGATAAGCTTCATTATTGAATAGTTTTCTCTAAGTTTAGTCCGATCACGTCGTATGAGATATGGCATGATGAGGATGTCTGGCCCATGTCAAGCGATAACTGATAGACAAGTTAGAGGTTAGGTCTATGAGAGCTCATTTCTAAGATAACTTAAAGAGTTTAGGGCATACTACTTTTACTTTCCAGAGGATCACAATGTGATTGTGACCCGACATACTATATTCTTGAACAAATAGTTTATCCAAGTAAAGAGAAAAATTGAGCTAAAAAAAAAAGTCTCTGAAGAGCAATGAGTCATAGAATATATAGAATCTATTCATATTGAGCCAATACATGTAGTACCTCTTCCACCTCATAGGTCGAGTAATATCTCTCATCCTACTGAAAGATACTTAGGTATTCTAACAGAGGTTGCAGAGAAAATATTTCTCATAGGAGATAGAAAACATGGAGATGATCTCAAAACTATTATAAGTCGATGTTAGACATCAATTCTGAGAAATGGTTGAATGCAATGAAGTCAAAAATTGACTTTATGCATTCTAACCAAGCCTGCTCCTTAGTAGATCCACTAGCAGGTATAGTACCTATTGGATTCAAATCAATCTATAAAAAAAATTATAAAGTTAGAGACCTTTAAAGCAAGCATCTTGGAATAGAGATACTCGATGCAATCAAATGATTTGATCTCATCAAGAACAAGAGGAAACATATGTTTATAAGAAGGGTCAGTGGGAGTATTATTATATTCCTTATATTGTAAGTGGATTTCATCCTCCTAATTGGGAATGTTGTTCTCATACTAATTTTAGTTAGAATATGGTTGTCTAAAGAAATTCTTCATAAGAAACTTTTGAAAAACATCCTACATAAGTCTATGAGATAGATATAGATCTATGAGATAGATCTATTAGGATGTTAGTATCATAGAAGATGTACATAGAAAAGGTACTAAAGGGGTTCGGTATGAAAAATCCTAAATGGATTTCACCTCTTAGACATAGGATTAATCTCTTCGAGAAGTGTGGGACACATCTATGGAGATACAGTACATAAGCTAGATCCCTTATGCTTCAACTAGTGGGAGCCTCATATATACTATATACATGACTCGATATGTCTTAGCTATGAGTTCAAGAGCAAATATCGATAAAGTCTAGACTAAGAGTATTGGATAGCTATAAAAATATTTTTAAGTACTTGAGAAGTACTTAGAATAAGTTCATGATCTTTGAGAGGAATCAAAATTGAGGATAGAAGGATACAATGAATCAAACTTTATATCTGATATTGATGGTAGAGAGTCTACATCAGAAAAGATGCTTTCTTATGCAATGTAGATTCAATAAATTAGAAGAGCTCTTAACAACTGATCATTATAGATTTATAGAAGCCATGTATATCACTGCTTATGAGAAGACTAGGGAAGCCTTCTCGTTAAAAAGGGTTTGTTACAGAACTGGTGTAATGTCATTAGATGACATAATAATATACTACAACAATAAAGGTGCCATTGCTTTAGCTAAGAAGCCTAGATCTTACCAGAATTTTTAGCATATAAGAGCGATAATTTGTGACTGCTTTTAGAAGTAAGACTTCAAAAATCAGAGTAAACCCTAGAAAAATATGATGGACCTACATACTAAACCATCTTACCAATAAAGGACCAAAGCACATCTTGAGAAGATGGGGCTTAGGTCTATGGCAGATTGACTTTAGTGCAAGTGAAAGATTATTAGATGTATATCCTAGAAACCAATCAGACTGACACATTAATTCTTTCTAGAATATAATTTCATACTTGATCTAATTATTTAGGATAGTTAATTACCATTCATGTGAAGAAAAAATGGGTAGTTCAAAACATGTATTTTTAAAATTTTATAGCAAAATAATAAAAGATTAAATATTTTAATCTTCTAAACATGCTTTAGATCAGATCTAAACTATCATTAAAGATCTATGACATAAAAAATTTACATATAAAATTTGAAATAAAATAAAAAACTGCATCGATCACATTGATGCCCCAAATCTGATCTAACCTTTAGATCATATTGGTTGAGTTCAGAACTCATCATCTTTTTATGGGTTGATGATCTTCACTACTAGTAGATATGGTACAAAGCTTTCACTGATGCCGAACAGCCACATAGATCATCTGGCCTCTATAGATCGTCGACTCAAAGTTCTGATCGGATCTTCCTTCATAAGAGTGCTAGCTCGCATCGAAGGCTCTGGTTGGCTGATCCAAGCTCCTTTCTTCGGATCTCCTGAACTTTTTCAGATCAAAAGATAAAGTTTTATGAGGAGGTGGTGGTGTGAAAGATTGGACAAGACTCACTTTTGTATTTTCTTCTCACAAAACTTAGAGTTGAAACCCTAGAACCCACGCTCACGCTCGAGAGGAAGAACACTTCCTCTGTTTCTCATGCATGGAAGCCCAACCCACTCTCAACTTTTCATGTCCTGACTCTCAGATTTTTTATGCCAAAAATTATCTCTAATCTCTAACAAAACTGATCCCGTTTTAAGGTTGGCATCCCATGGAAAATAAGGATAAGAAAGAGATAGTTTCGGTTCAAATTCAAATGTTGGTTGATCCTTATCACCAATTCAAATCAAATTTGAATTAAATTTTAAACTAAACTTTATCCTCATCTTATAAACTCAGAGAGAGATCGACCAACATTAGAATAATATCAAAAATCTCATGCAAAAATACTTTATGCATGGAGAAAAGTGGTGGCATGGAGAGGAGAGTCCAACTCAATTTAGACTCTAAGTTTTCATTCAAATTCAAACTCATTTGAACTCAAATTTAAACCAACCAATTTTTAATTCAAAAAAATTAGATGAAAATATAAAAAAAAAATTTGGATATGAGAAAAATTATATAAAAATATTTTTTATGTGAAGAATAAGAGGGCGTAGAGAAAGGAGGTGCAAGGGATTCGAATTCGAATTATTTTCTCATCCAATTAGATTCTTAACCCAATCAAATTAGGTTAAATCCAATTATACCACTAAACTTAATCTAATTAGATAGCAAATAAATTTAATTAAATTTTAATTAAATTAAAAATTAATCGAGCTTAAGTTTTGATCATATCAAGAATCGAACACCCTTAGCGATTAGGTCACCTCATAACCTAATCGGGTCACACCAAATTTAATTCAATTCAATTAGATTTGATCCAAAACTCAATATTCAATCAAATTAAGTTAATTAATAATTAATTACTAATTAATTCTCTTACAATTCATCAATAATTAATGAATTAATTTATTATAATTTTTGCATAGGATTAATTATCAATCGAATTAACTATTTTATCCTAGAATGATTCTTAATCATTGATCAGCTATATGATCAGTCAGAAACTTTGTTTGAGTGTGACCCTATAGGTTCGAACCTAAGTCAGTAGTATAAGAATAATCTTTCTATACCAATTAAAGTGACCATCTAGCAATGATACCCGACATCCGGATAGGTCAAAAGATTGCAAAGCATCATTCAAGAACCTATTGACTTATGGTTACCATATAATTCATCCCTTTGATCCAAATGCTCAAGGTGACCAAGGGTTTAACTGTTAACCCTGATATGATCATCCACATTGTATTTTAATTTTTAAAATCATCACATGAATTATCCCGATCAAGATTTTATTGAAATGAAATACACTGATACATTAACTTCTACTTATTCAGAGGGGTCAACTCCATCTTGACTTACACACCGACTTCGTAAATACTTGACTATGTCCAAAAATCTTTCATTATTGAATTAAAAATTCAGGTAGTCTGACACTAAAGCACAGTTAGATGCTTGCAAGTCACCTTGGTGATCTCAGATCGGAGGGATACTTATACCCATATCCTTCACGAGCTACTCTTGATAGCAGAGTGTTCAGCAATTGGTCATTTTCAATGAGATGTACTCCTACGTCTCACTTGCATGCAATGCTAGTGTCTCCACACTCTTTGATTAAAAGGATAACCAACATATATGGCACACAATGATCTATACTTGATATAGCTATCATCCTAATAATAGTATATCATTTCTTCATGAACTTAAGGTTTAAGGACTAAACAATATATCCTCCTATATCGAATCAAATAGTCTTAAGAACTTCATCACATAACAGAAGTTCAAAATAAGATATACACAGTGATGAAAAAATTAAATAATATTTATTAATTTAATAATTTATATATAATTATAATAATAAGCTCAACCGTCAACAAACTGACGATTGACTTTGAGACATAATTTTCAACAACTCTCGCTTGGACTAAAACCAATTGGTACAGTATCGTATATCCATCTTTAATTTGTAGTCTTCAAACTTCTTGACACTGAGGCCTTTAATAAATGGATCGGTCAGATTCTTCTTTCTGTCAATCTTCTGAAGCTTGATGTCACCTCGATCCACGATCTCTCGATCAGATGGTAGCGGCATAGAATGTGCTTGGTCCGCTGATGTGACTTCTTCCTTTGCTTGAGCAATGGTGCCAGTGCTGTTGTAGTATAATAAGATGGGGCCATCAAGAGAGGGTGCCACTCCGAGCTCATTGATAAACTTCTATAACCACACAGCTTTCTTCGCAATATCAGATGCCGCGATATATTCTGCCTCGTAAGTAGAGTCGGCCACAGTGTGCTGCTTAAAATTTTTTTAGTAGATTACTCCATCGTTCAAGGTATAAATATATCCTGACACACTCTTGGTATCATCATGATCTAACTAAAAATTAGAGTCTATAAATCTCATAAGATTTAAATCAGATTTTCCATAGATAAGCCACTGATCCTTAGTATTTCTCAAATACTTAAGGATGGTCTTTATGACCTTCCAGTGATTTTCACCTAGATTGGATTGGTATCTGCTCACTACTCCTAGTGCATATGTCACATTCGATCATGTTCATGTCATGACGTACATAATAGATCCTACTGTCGAAGCATATGAAATTCTACTCATACACTCTCTCTCTTGAGGAGTTATCGAACAATCACTCCTTGGGAGAAATTTTTTGATCTATCGGAAGATAGTCTTTCTTGAAATTCTCCATGCTGAACTTTTACAGCACAGTATCAATGTACGTCGACTGAGATAATCCAAGCAATCTTTTAGATCTATCTCTATAGATCTTTATCCTAAGAATGAAGGATGCTTCTCCCAAGTCCTTTATGAAGAACTGTGATGACAACCAAACTTTTATTCTCTGTAATGCAGGGATGTCATTCCCAATTAAGAGAATATCATCGACATACAAAATAAAAAATACTATCACAAAGTTATTAACCCACTTGTATATGCAGGATTCCTCTCTATTCTTAATAAAGTCATACATTCTGATCACCTTATCAAAACACATGTTCCAACTCTGAGATGTCTGCTTAAGTTCATAGATGGACCTCTGAAGCTTGCACATCTTAGACTCATCTATGGACATGAAATCTTCAGATTGTATCATATACACCTCTTCTTCTAGCTCTCTATTTAAAAAGGTTGTTTTCATATCCATTTGCCAGATTTTATAGTCCAGATGTGCTGCTATCGCAAGCATGATCCAAATGGACTTGAGCATTGCTACAGAAAAAAATATCTCATCATAGTCAATAGCATAACACTGACGGTAACCCTTGACAACCAGACAGGCTTTATAGGTCTCCACCTTCCCGTCTGTGCCTTTATTCCTTTTGAAGATCCACTTACACCCTATGGGTTTTACCCCTTCAGGTGGGTCAACCAATGTCCATATATTGTTGATTTTCATGAACTCCATTTCGAATTTCATGACTTCTAGCCACTTATCAGAGTCAGACCTCTACATCGCATCCATATAGGTGATCGGATCTTTATTATTCTCATTGAGTTCAACTGGATCCCAATCCCGGACTAAGAAACCATAGTATCTATCTGGTTGATGCGATACTCTATCGGATCTCCTTAAAGATGTTTCTACAATAGGTTCTGGATTTGATCTAATCAAGTCCGACTCTATGGGTTTACTAAATTGTGTCAGTTCTTCTACCGATTGAACTTTATTAAGTTCAATCTTTGAGACATTAGTTTCTTCACCAAGGAACTCCTTTTCTAAAAAGACTATCCTATTACTAATGAACACCTTCTATTCATCAGCAAGATAGAAGTAACATCCCTTGATCTCTTTTGGGTATCTTACAAATAGACACTTGTCAGATCTAGGTCCAAGCTTGTCAGTTTTCAAACATTTGACATAAGCCGGACATCTCCAAACTCTAAAGTGAAGGAGTGCTGGCTTACGCCCTGTCCACATCTCATATGATATTTTACTTACAGACTTACTCAAAATTTTATTTAAAATATAACAAGCTGACTCGAGTGCACATCTCCAAAAGGAGATCGACAGACTTGCAAAGCTCATCATGGATCGAACTATATCTAATAGGATTCGATTCTTCTTTTTTGATGCACCATTATGCTATGGTGTTCTAGAAGAGATCTATTATGAGAGAATCTCATTCTCTTGTAGGTATATCAAAAACTCACTAGAGAGGTATTCTCCTCCTCGATCAGATCGAAGAGTTTTAATACTCTTTTCAGTTTGTTTCTCTATTTCATTACAGAATCATTTGAATATTTCAAACGATTCTAATTTATGTATCATTAAGTAGACATGCCCATACCTCAATAGATCATCTATAAATATAATGAAATAATAATATCCACTTCTAGCACTAGTATTCATCGGTCCACATACATCAGTATGTATCAGACCTAAAACTTCACTGGTTTGCTTACTTTTTCAATAAAAAATGACTTGATTATTTCTTCAAAAAGACAAGACTTATAGGTTGGGAGTGATTCACAATCACTGACTTCATGGATTCCCTCTTGTATCAATCTGTTTATTCTATTCTTGTTAACATGACCTAACCTATAATGTCAAAGGTAGATATCGGAGACATCACTAATTCTAGGACATTTGCTGGATGTGTACATTACACTAACAGATTATGACAATATGTAAATACCATTATTTAACTATCCATTTATCACATTAATACTATTCATAATGATATTAAAATTATTTTTTTTTATTAAAATTTCATAACCATACATAGTCAAAAGGCCTACAGAAATAATATTCAATAAAAAGGAAGGACAAAAGTGACATTCACTTAGAACAATTATATTAGACTTGAATACAAGCTTAATAGTCTCGAATGCTAGAACTGAAACTGATCTTCCATCTCCAACATTAATAAACCTTTTGCCTTCTTCAAATCTCCAACTAACCTGCAGACCCTGTAATGAATTGCAAATATTAAAAGGGCTTCTGGTATCTAATACCTAGATAGTAGAATCATAAATTAAGAAATTACAAGGTGTTATCATATAATTATCTTATTCAGCAACAACTTGCTTCTTTCTTGGCCTGTTAGAATCTAGGGAGGTAATGTATTGAGAACAATTCCTCTTCCAGTACCCCTGCTTCTTGCAGTAGAAGCATTCTACCTGACTCTGGTCGAACTTGGATTTCTTGGTCTAACAAGGCTTGGGTGCCCCAGCACTTTGCACCCTTTTCTTGTTCTTCTTATTCTTCTTTTCTTTCTTAAAAGGTCGACGTCCAGAAGAAGACCCTCCAACAGCATTCATCGACTTCTTGTGGAGCTGGTGATCCTTCTCAAAGTTTTACAATAATCCCAGCAAATCGTGATAGTTGACTGCAGGCTTTATCATTCGAAAATGAGTAAAGAAAGGGAGGTAGGACTTGGACGAAGAGTTCAGAATAGCATCTTTCCTCAACTGCTCATGCAGGAGAAAGCCGAGCTTGCTTAGATGCTCAATCATCTCGATCATATACAATACATGATCAGTGACTGATGCTTTTTCCCTCATTCGAGCATTGAAGATGGCACAACTGGCCTTGTACCTCTCAATATCGTCGGGTGTGCCAAAAGACTCATTCAATATTTGCAATATATCCTATGGCAGAGCATTCTCAAAATGATGGCTGAACTCATCATTCATTACCGCCAGCATAATACAATGAACCATAGTTTGGTCATTGAGCCACTTTTGATAAGTGTCTCTGATCATGCTACGTGAGTTCAGAGCTGGCTCCTCAGATGCCAGATCTGTCAACATATACAAAATCCATTCATGCTCTAGGATAATTTTGAGCTTTTGATACCAGCTATTGAAATTTGGTCCCATCAGTTTATCATTATCTAATAGTGATCGGAGCGACAAAGTGGTGGCCATAACTGCAAAAAAAAAATCAGAACCTAATTAGTATATGAATTGATTAAGTCTAAATATATGAATTTTAGTCTAAAGGTTCTCCCACTATTTTATTTTAATTGATAGCCTCTACCTTCAATTTGAAGAATTACACTAATTTCTTAGTAGGCAATAGAATCACATGGACTGCACATGGGCCCGAGTGTGACTCGGCCAATCTTTATGCACCCATGGATAGGTTCTTAATCAATTATTTCATTAAATAATTTTTAGTATTCAATTTTATCCCAAACACCTCTTCAGCAGGTGTGTGGTGCCTCTATTGAAAATTTTGGTTAGGTCCAACTATTAACATACCAAAATTTAGTACATCTAACAAACGAGTGACCAGACCCAAGAGTGACTCGACCAACCTGACCATCATCAGAAAGACACAACTAAATCAACATATTATGAATGATAATTTCAACAGCCAGATGAGCACCAGATGTGTGGCACCTCCAATGATTATTTAAATTGTTGGACTCATTATCATCCAACTTAATGGGAAGCTATGATCTAGTTATCACTATAACTATTTCATTTTTAGGGACCTAACCATTTTAGAAGATTTAAGTAGTTGAATTGAGAGAAGAGAAAATATTTGACTAGTTAATCTTAATCCTCCCATTGACTTCATCAAGTCAGATTAAAGAAGATTAGGTAAAAGTTGGTTCAGCTAATCAGTCATAAATCCTTTCATTGACTTCACCAAGTCATGAAGAAGACTCAAGACAAGTTGAACTAAGGGCACCTAAATCAATAATATTGATTTCCTAGTTAGCATGGATCAACTCCAATTATTAAGTGATCTAACCAAAATATGATTTACCATATTGGCCAAGTAAGTGAGATCGGTAGGAGGGATATGCCATTAACTCGACATAGACTCAATCTATGCGAGTAGCTCTCAATTATTGACCACTGATCAAAGCTACCATACTTATCTTAGACACTAACTGATTAGTCATTTTCAATTTGATCAACTTATAGACTTGGATCTGACCATGGAGCTACGATCAAAGTCTATATTGATCTAATCAAAGATATGGACTTGACCAACTACAACTATTGAAATTGATCAAGAGAAGAAATTGAACCAATCAGAATTAACTTTTAATTAGATTTGATCAATTACTAATATGATCCATTATCAATGATTTTTAACCCTAGGTCTAACCCAGTTAAATGGATTTGACTTGAGCTAACCCATTAACCCATGAATTATAAAATTAATGCCTTAGATCTTTAATTCTCAAATCTAAATCGCTTAATTCTTAATTAAGTTTCGGACTGACATGGGTTTGGGTTCGATATTTGAAAATAGTTTTAAATTTTATAAAATATTTTTATAATCAATCATCTAATGATTAAAACTCTAATCTCAGATTTAATATATATTACTTCATATCTAAAATAAAATTTTAAATTTTTTTCATTATTTATCATTATGAAAAAGACCGTGCAGCATCCTTACACGTCATAAGAGATCCTATCAAATGGATAAATAAGATTGTGAAATCTTGATTTCTCCTATGACCGGATGGCTATGAGAATCTATCCAATCAGATTACTATACTACTCATATTTAAAATTAATTATTTAGATCTAATCTAAATAATTAAAATTAGATTATATGCAAAAAGTTTATGTCATAAGAAACCTGGCTCTAATACCATCTAAAGAAAAAATGGAGAGTGAAAAGTATATATTTTTAAAATTTTACAGTGAAATAATAAAAGATTAAATATTTTAATCTTCTAAACATATCTTAGATCAGATATACACTACTATTAAGGATCTATGATAAAAAAAATTTACATATAAAATCTAATATAAAATAAAAAACTACATCGATCACATCGATGCTCTGAATCTAATCTAATCTTTAGATCATATTGGTTGAGTTCAGAACTCATCACCTTTTCATGGATTGATGATCTCTACTACTGATAGGTATGGTATGAAGCTCTCACTAATATCGAGCATCTGCACAGGTCATCCGATCTCTATAGATCATCCACTCGAAGCCCTGATCAGATCTTCTTTTACGAAAGTGCTAACTCGCATCGAAGGCTCTAGATGGCTGATCCAAGCTCCTTTCTTTGGATCTCCCAAACTCCTCTAGATTAGAAGATAAAGCTTTATGAGGAGATAGTGATGTAAAAAATTGGACAAGACTTACTCTTGTATTTTCTTCTCACAAAACCTAGAGTTGAAACCCTAGAACCCACAGCTCATGCCCGAGAGGAAGAACATTTTCTCTGTTTCTCATGCACAGAAGTCCAACCCACTCTCAACTTTTTACATCCCCATTTTTAGGTTTTTCATACCAAAAATCACCTCTAATCTCACACAAAACTAATCCCCTTTTAAGGTTGGCATCCTATGAAAGATAAGGATAAGAAAGAGGTAGTTTCGGTTCAAATTCAAATATTGGTTGATCTTTATCACCAATTCAAATCAACTTTAAATTAAATTTTAAACTAAACTTTATCTTCATCTTATAAACTTAGAGAGGGGTTGACCAACTTTAGAATGGTGTAAAAAATCTCATGCAAAAATACTTTATGCATGGAGAAAGGTGGTGGTGTGAAGAGGAGAGTCTAACTCAATTTGGACTCTAGGTTTTCATTCAAATTCAAACCCATTTGAATTCAAATTTAAATTAACTAATTTTTAATTAAAAAAGAATTAGATAAAGATATAGAAAAAGCTTATAAACATAAGAAAAATTATATAAAAATATTTTTTACGTGAAAAATAAGAGGGCATAAAGAAAGAAGGTGCAAGAGATTTGAATTTGAATTATTTTCTCATCCAATTAGATTTTTAATCCAACCAAATTTGGTTAAACTCAATTATACCACTAAATCTAATCTAAGTTGATAGTAAATAGTTTTGATTAAATTTTAATCAAATCAAAAATTAATCAAGCTCAAGTTCTGATCATATTAGGAATCGAACATCCTTAGCGATTAGGTCATCTTATAACCTAATCGGATCAAATCAAATTGAATCTAATTCAATTAGATTTGATCTAAAACTTAATATTCAATCAAATTGAGTTAACTAATAATCAATTACTAATCAATTCTCCTATAATTCATCATCAATTAGTGAATTGATTTATTATAACTTTTGTATAGGGTTAATCATCAATCGAATTGACTATTTTACCCTAGAATGATTCTTAATCGTTGATCAGCCATATGATCAGTCAGAAATTTTTTTTGAGTATGATCCCATAGGTTCGAACTTAAATTGATAGTATAAGAATAATCTTTCTATACCAATCAAAGTAATCATTTAGCAATGATACCTGACGTCTCGATAGGTCGAAAGATTGCAAAGCATTATTCAAAAATCTATTAGCATATGGTTATCGTATAATTCATCCCTTTGATCCAAATGATCAAGATGACCAAGAGTTTAACTATCAACCCTGATATGGTCATCCATATTGTATTTCAATTTTCAAAATCTATCACGTGGATTATCCCAGCCAAAGTTTTACTAAATTGAAACACACTGATACATTAACTAATACTTATTCAGAGAGATCAATTCCATCTTGACTCACACACCAACTTCGCAATACTTAACTATGCCCAAAAATTTTTCATCACTGAATTAGAAATTCAGATAGTCCGATATCAAAGCACAGTGAGTTGCTTGCAAGTTACCATGGTGATCTCAAATCGGAGAGACACTTATACCTATATCTTTTACGAGCTACTCTTGATAGCAGAGTGCTTAACAATTGGTCACATTCAGTGAGATGTACTCTTTGTTGGAAAATATGTCCTAAAGTCAATCATCTAAGTGGTAGATGATTGGAATTAGTATATGAATTATCTAATAATAATAGTTATTTGATAGGTTCATCATAAAAGTCCTATCTTCCTTAAATGAACTCTTAAATTATGATGAAGTCCTTAGAACCACAATCAATCGATAAAGAAGAATTTATCGGATAGTTCTTAAATTATTCACGATCAAATGAAAAGTTATTAACAAGGATAATAACTTATCAAGTGTAGGTCTCTGTATGCCATATGCATTGGTTGTCCTCGTAACCAAGTGGTGTAGAGATACTGATATGGCATCCAGATGAGATGTAGGAGTACATCTATATTGAATGTGACCAATATAATACTCTACTATCAAGAGTAGCTAGCTAAGGCTAATGGGTATAAGTGTCCCTCCGACCTGAGATCGCCACGGTGACTTGCAAGCAACTCACTATGCTTTGGTGCCGGACTGTCTGTATTTTTAATATAGGTTCGAAAGATTTTTAGGTACAGTCAAATACTTATAAAGTCAGCGTATGAGTCAAGATGGGATTGACCACTCCTGATTAACTTCAAGAAGAGAATATCTCGCTGTGTTTTAATTTAGCAAAACTTATGCCTGGATAATCCTCGTGAGGAGTCACAGGATTTATAAAATTTTGAGACACAATAGAGATGAGTTATATGAGTGTTGATAGCATACTTGAAGTCATCTTGAGCATTATTGGTCAAAAGGATAAATTATACGGTAACCATGGGTCAGAGTTCTTAGAATGTTGCTTTGCATACATTCGACCTATCTGCACGTCGGGAATCATTGCTAGATGGTTACTTCGACTGGTATAGAAATTAGTTTCTGTACTACCAGCTTAGGTTCGAACTTATAAGTTCACACACATAAGAGATTGTAATCTAATCAGATGGTTAATCGATGATTGAGAATCGTTCTAAGGTTAAACGATCAATGTGATTGATGTTTGACCTAATGCAAGTGTTGCAGGAGGATCAATTAGCAATTGGATTGCTAAATAGCTCAATCTGATTAAGTAATTAAGCTGAGATCAAGTTTAATTAAATTTGATTCAATTAAAATTAGTTTGGATTTAATTAGATTAAGTCTAATTTATTTATTGGATAAGCCAATTGCAAGAGAGAACAAGTCCCTGTTTGACTAGGACTTGTATGCACCTAATTCTTAATTAAGTTAGTATTTAAATCAGAATTAAATATGATTTAATCTGATTTAATTGGACTCTTAGTTGGACTAGAATCACCATCAATTAGGTTGTAATTAATTTGGATTGGCTTCAAAGTGTTTGACCTAATCTACATAAGAATCCTAGTTAGACTAGGACTCCATCTCTTCTCTTGCACCACCTAAGAAATCTCAAGCCCACGCTCACTAATTAATTTCCAAATATTTTTTTATAATATCTACATCCAAAGAATATTATCTCACACCACTTATTCTAGATATTTGAATCAGATTTGATTTGATTCAATATGGAAAGAGATTTGGCTAATTATGGAAAGTGGTTTAGATTTATCCTTTTTTTTTTAAAGAGTCCCTCTTCACAAGGACTCTTCTCTCCTCTCTTGCACCAACTTTCTCCAAGCTTATCCCTTCTTTTTGTCACCCTTTTTGTGAGTTATTTCATGCTCTCCATGAAATTTATGAGGGAGGGGGCGTCCAAGAGTTGGACGCCCCATGGACTCCTTGTTAGACTAGGTTTTATGACCTAGTCTACCATATAAAAAGTTACCGCCCCATATGCTATCAAATAAGAGTCAAAAATTTATGGCTTTTAGATAAAAATAGCAGAGGAGAAAGAGAAAGGCATGGGTGGTTTGAGAAACCAAAATTCCTAGAGGAGAGTCTTCAATCAAGAGATCAAAGGTAGATATCTTGTAGAGAAAAAGGTAAGAGAAAAGATTATCTTCTCTCATTATTTTTCTTTTATATTATTCTCTCTTTATTTTTTATGTTTATTATGTGATAAAATTTGCAAGAGAAAGAGGATGGAATGGATGGTTTGAGGCATCAAATTTCTTGGAGAAGAGTCTTCTATCAAGAGATCAAAAGTTGATGTCTTGTAAAAACAAAAGGTAAAAGAGAGGATGTTTTTCTCTTATTGTTTTTCTTTTCAGTTTATTTCTTCTTTATTTTGTATTTTTATGTGATAAAAATCTGAGAGAGAAAGAGGGATGGCATGGTGGATTCATGCTTCAATGAGTTGGGGCATGGTGATCTAATTTTGGACATGATCTGATCATGTTCTGATGAGAGAAGAAGAAGAAAAGAAGGTCTTCTTTTAAGGTCTCTTTTAGAACTCTTCTTCTCTATAAATCATGAGATTTTTCTATAAAAAAAATTAGATATCATAAGATCTAAGAATTTGAAAAATATTTAGAGAACAAGGTCTTCTCATATCCCAGCATAGAGATGTTCTCAGGACATCAATCGTTGATGTACTGAAAGAGAAGATCTGTCTTTTCTTAAGATCTTTTTCTTTTACATATTATTTTTGATTTTAGGGAGGTAAAAAGGTTTGACTTCTCCCTTATTTTTTCTCATATTTTTCATCTCTTGAAATATTCAAGAGATCCAAAAAATATTTTTTAGATTAACCATCCGGAGGGATCTGCAAGAAGCTAGCACTTCGAACGGATCTTCATTCGACGAACCTCCGATTTTGTTACAGTCTCGTGTGGATCACCTGTAGAGGCCGGATGTATGTGTGGCTCAAAAGATAATAAATAAAATCAACCGTAGAGTTCTTGACCCGCATGAAGGTAAGAGATCTGATCTCTTCTCTTATCTAGATGTGATCTAGGTTTTAGATCTAAAACTGTTTTAGATCTAGAGTATTGATTTGATCAATACCAAAGCTTTTATTTTCTGATTTATAAATATAATATGATATGTTATAGATCCTAATTATAGAGTTTAGTAATTTGATTACATGCATTTGTAGATTAAATTATTTAATTTATATATTCCGCTGCGTTATATTTCAAAAATATTTTAAAATTCATATATGAAACCCTGTACCTTTTTCAACAGTGGTATCAAAGCATCTAGGTTCTTTTATAATATATTCATAATATATTAAAATAAATTTGAAAATAAAATAATGATCGCACGAACTATAGATTGTCTTACTATAAGGTTTACCCGTTACAGTGCAAAGATTGTCCTAGTACGTTGGGATCTAGAAAATTTAAAAGAGTTTAAATAAATATTGTCATGAATGTTTTAGATTAGGTCTATTTCATTTCATGAAATTTTATATAATGTACATAGATTAAAATCAGCCAAGAATAGGATCTTGCGAAGGTTCTGTTTGCTTATCGGGCTAGCTCGACTAGCAATCCAGCTTGATTGAAAAGTTGGCTCAATTATTTTTCTGACTAATTTTAATTGTTAGTATTTGTTAGTAAAATAAGTCAATCCATTTTTGAAATGAGTCAACCTATTTAGTGAAACAACACTAGATTATATTAAATCTTTCAAAAGTTGAAAATAGATTTCAAAATGCCAAACCCCAACCCTCAGCCATAAACTTAATTAAAAGAATTAAGTGATTGTTTAGGATCTAGGTTTGTAATTTAAAGATCCTAAGATAATTTCATAAAACATGGGTTAAAGGGTAATGGGTTAGCTTTGATCAGGTCATTAACTGGGTTAGACCTAGGGTTAGATTAAATATGGACTAAGTTAAGAAATTGATCAAACTTAATTAAAAGTTAATTAAGATTAGGTCATTTCTATAGATCACTTCAATAGTTATAGTTGATCAAAGTCCATATATCTAACAAATGGACACTGATCGTGGCTCAGCAGCTGAGCCCAAATCTTTAGGCAGATCAAATCAAAACTGATAAACCAGTTGGTATCTAAGGTAAATCTGATTGGTGGTTTTTAATTGGGAGCTCGCTTATCTGACCATTTCTGATGGTGTTTAAGGCAAGCTTTGGCAAACCCTCCCACCGATCATACTTACCTGGCCAATGTGGTTAATCAGGTCTTGATTAGGTTGCTCATTGATTCGTGCTAACCCATGTCACATAGACAATCAGTGATCCTGATTTCATTCAGTGAGACTGATCTAGGTGGCCATGGACCAAATTTGATCCTAGTCCTTGTTAATGACTTGAGAAGTCAGTGGGAGGACTTGTCTTGGTGAAGTCAGTGGGAGCAAATTGATCCATGTCCTTTCTATCCTTAAATCACTAATAATTTTAAATCTTCTAAAATTATTAGGTCCTAAAAATGATAAAGTTATGGAGATAACTGAGTCATAGCCTCCCATTAAGGTGTTTGATAATAAGTCCATTAACTCAATAATCATTACAGATCCAAAGGCCTGGTGCTTGTTGACTAATGGAATTATCACTCATCATATGATGACTTGGAAGTATCTCTCTAATGGTGGTTAGGTGAGCCAACCAAAGTTGGACTTAATCATTCGTTGGTTAGATGCACCAAGTATAGTCATGTTAATAGTTGGACCTAACCGGATCCTTACAATGGAGGCCAAAGCCTACTATTAGGTTTTTGGGGCAAAATTAAATTACTAAAAGTTATTTGGAGAAATAATTGGTTAATGAACCTACCTGTAGAAACAAATGGATTGGCCGACCAAAGTCGGGCTTGTCTATAGTCTATGTGGATTCTAGTACCTACTAAAAAATTAAAGTAATTTTCTGAATTGGAGGTAGAGGCTACCAATTTGAATAAAATAGTGAGAGAACCTTGAAACTAAAGTCCAAGTCTCTAGGCTTAAAATAATTCATATACATTAGATCATTATTCTCTTTTCTCAAAATAAGGCTAAACCTTAATTGCTTCAATCGCTGTTAGATAGTGATGACTTATGGGACCCAACTTCATTAATTAGTATCGAAAGTTGAATTTGGTTCAGTAGTACGAATGGGTTCGTATTGGAGCTTCTTAGTCCAGTCAAAACAATTAGTCCAAAATCGATCCAAATCAAGCATGTTGCTTCTACTATCAGAAGCAGGGTCATAGGAAGAAGAATTGTCTTGCTTCCCTTGACCATAATAGGCTGAACAAAAGAAAAGAGAAAGAGTTGCTCATCAAGGATGTTATATGATAACACCTTAAAGTTTCTCTATGTAATTTTACTACCTAGGTATTAGATATCGATGGTCTTATGCAATTTGTTGCTAGTAAGTGGAATGTTTGAAAATGGTGAGAAATTCTTGAACGTTAGGGATGAAAGTCTTATTCCAATCCTAACTTTAGGAATTGTAGAGCTTATTTTCAAACATTGTTATTTAGAGTAATTGTTACTATTGTCCATTGTTTATGATGAATGTAATCTTTGTTGGTCTTTTAGGCAAAGAAGATCATCATTCATTAATAAAGGAAGATTATTGTGATATTATTATGAATAATGTTACAATAATACATGGACAAGAAGAAAATGACATTTAACATTTACACAATCTATTAAGTGTAATATACACACCCAAGTTAGATAATGTCATGAATGTCTATCTTTGGCTTAGTCACCTTGACAAGAATAGGATAAACAGATTAGCTTGAGAGGAAAACCTCACATCAATGATTGTGAATCATTGATAGCCTGTGAGTCTTGTCTTCTTGGAAAGATGACAAAGTCATCTTTTAATGAAAAAGGTGAAGGAGCTGATAAAGTTCTAAGTCCCATACATAGTGATGTATGTAGATCTGTGAACTTAAGTGCCAAAGAAAGATATTAATATTTCATTACAGACAACCTATCTGGGCATGGGTGCATTTGGCCTAAATCATTTGAAATATTCAAATGATTCAATAATGAAAGATTGAAACAAACTGGATAAGGTGTTAGAACTCTTCGATCAGATCGAGAAGGCGAATACTTATCCAGTGAGTTTGTGACATATCTAGGAGAAAATTGGATTATCTCTCAGTGGATTTCTTTTCGAAACAAAGTGTATCTGAAAGGAGAAGTTGAACTTTGTTAGACATGGTTCAATCCACAATGGGATTCACTTCTCTACCTGTTTCAGAATTGTACTCTTGTATGATTACCTGTTTTACTCTGAAAATATACTGAGTAAGTCTATTGTGTAGATTCCATATGAGATATGGAATGGGCATAGATCTAGACTCTCTCACCTTTGGGTTTGGAGTTGATCGGCCTATGTCAAAGGTTTGCATACAAATAAATTTGGTTCTTGGTCCAATAGGTGTTTAAGGGTTACTAATTCTATCATGCTGAAGAACATAAGATACTCATCAGTAGTAGGGCATCCCTTTTGGAAAGGAGTTCCTTAGAGAAGGAACTGATGCCTATCAAGTTGAACTTGTAAGTTTGACTGGTAGAAAATAAACCGATATAATTTAGTAAACCTATAGAATCGGATTTGATTAGATCAAACTCGGAGCCCATTAAAGTAACACATTTAAGGAGATCTGGTAGAGTACCGCATTAGCCAGACAGACACTTTAGTATCTAGGTCCGGGACAGCGATCCTATTGAGCTCGATGAGATTAACAAAGATCCAATCACCTATAGGGATGCAATGCAGTGGTCTAACTCAAAAAAGTGGCTTGGAGCCATTAAATCCAAATTGAAGACCATGAAAATCAATAGTGTATAGACACTGGATGATTCACCTGAAGGGATAAAACCCATTAGGTGTGAATGGATTTTTCAAAAGGATCAAAGCAACGTAGACAGGAAGGTGGAGACCTATAAAGCCCGTTTTCGCTATTATCCCAGAGTTGGAACATACATTTTGAACATATGTCTTTGTTATTGTTGGGTATAAAATAACCCCAGCCGAAGTTCATAAAAGGCCAACCCTTCCAGGGATCTTCCGACTTCCGACCTTGTGCACCATCTTTCTGAACTTTTCCGACCATCCGGGCTTTCACGGCAATCGGTCTCCAGCCAAACTTCTACCGCAAGTAGTCTACTCTGAACTTCTACCACAAGCAGTCCACTCCGAACTTCTACTGCAAGCGAACCTCTATTGTAAGCAAATTCCATTCGAGCTTCTACTATAAACGAATTTCTTCTGAACTTCTATTACAGACGGACTTTAGCCGAGCTTCTTCGATAAGCGGTCTCCATCCAGACTTCTACAAGAACCAAACTCCATCTGAACTTCCATAGCGAATGGATTTCGGACAAACTTCTACAGCGGACGGACTCCAGCAGCTGGATTTCTACAACGGCCGACCGCTTCCAGTGTCTGTCGTACCTCTCCAGCCATCAACCTTCAATAGCATCAGCCGGACTTCAACAATGCCAACCGGACTCCCACAGGATCTTCCAGACTCCTCCAGCGGACGAACCTCTACAATGCCATCCAAAGTCCACTGTCGGTCGACCCTCTACCGAATTCCTCATGAAATTAGACTTTCTCAATAGAAAGTCCCCGTCTAAGCTTCTACAGCAGATGCTTCCGCCTGCAGCATCAGCGCTCTAGGCACCCGACAACAGTGGACTCGTCAGCAACTTCGAAAACATCCGAGCCTCTCTTAGATTGCAGAGACAGAGAGCCATTCCTCTCCATCAGACGTCCCAGTTGAGCTTCAGCTGTTAGGCCCGAACCCTTTGGCGAGTCATGATAATTGCCACTACCCCACTCCACTCTCTATAACAGATTTCACGTGGCCCCATCACTCTCTGGCAAGTCGCGACAACGGACACCACTCCACTCTTCATAACAAACTCCATGTGGCTCTGAATGGCCCACTGATTCCACTACTCTCCGCAATAAACTCCGCATGGCTATGAATGGCCCACTACCAGGCAGTTACAGACGTCGTTGTCGATCAGTTATGCTCTCTGTCTATATAAAGGGACCTCCAGATACGTTCTTCTCTAAGCTCTAAACTCTATCTCAAAATTCTGCTAAAATTCTATTCGAGTGCTCCATTTCTGTTGAGGTAGAGTACTGACTTGAGCGTCGAAGGATCTTGTCGGAGCACCCCCAACTCTGATTTAGACTTTTCTTGCAGATCCCGATGGCGGATGCGATCCCCTCGACTCCAGCTTCTCCGTCGTTGGCAGAATTCTACACCAACAGAATTTACCCCCAACTCTGGTTTAGACTTTCCTTGCAGGTCCCGATGGCGGACGCGATCCCCTCAACTCCAGCTTCTCTGGCGTCGGTGGAATTCTGCACCAATAGAATTGGCACTAGAAGGAGGACTGTGTCATCGCAGTACCCTTGTTCTTAAAGGAGTGCTCAACAGGACTGTCTCCGGTCATCTTCTCTGACATCTTCTTCTCCTTCTCCAGCCAGATCTCTACTTGATGCCTCCCCGAAAGGCATCCACCAAGCGATCCACGGCCAGATCTCAGTGAGCTCCGCAAGCTCCGACCTCGTCTCTGGCTTTCCAGGCTCCTCTTCCTCCGATAATAGCAGTCGGCATAGAGCAGATCGACTTGCTGGTTCAGTAGGTCAGAGGCCTCACTGAAGCAGTGCAGGCCATACAGCAGTAGCCGCAACAGCTGCAGACATCAGTGTGGCCAGAAAGAGCATCGTCAGAGTTCCAGAATCCGACGATCGGGTGGGCCACTTGGGCCAGTCGCCCTGTCTTCCCCAAAAAGGAGAAGCAAAGGGTGGAGAGCCCTCAATCTGATCATGATTCCACCCCTGGAGGTATTGGAGCATGATCCTGGCTCCTCCCACACATCTTGGATGCAGCAAAACTAGCAATGAACAAATCTGGAGACTTCTGGACTCGATCGAAGGCCCTTGACGAAATCAGCCTGGTTGCTGTCTTCTTCGTCAGCCTTTCGTTCCAGATGAAGAACACCTCTAAGATCACCTCTAAAAAATCCAAGATCTGGTACCCAACCAGATCAGGCCTGGACTGAGGTCTTTCAATTTGTAGATCTTGAATCGGGGTATTCTAGATAGGAAAGAAGGTAGATAGAACCAGACCTTGCAGATCTATTTTGTTGCAGCCTTTCCTGTAGATCTGTTGATGAAGATCTCACCCGTGCCTCAAACGACCTCAGATCAACTCCAGATCTAAGAGAAACTTGTACCAACCTCATAGCAAGAGATTCTAAGTCTTGGACCTAATGTTTGGGTGGCTACAAGAGAGGGAGAGGCAATATGGATGGCAGCACAAAGGGGGAGGGGCTCAAAACCCTAGCGCCTCCCTTGCTTTTCCTGCCTTCTATGGACCTGGCAGCAAGAAACCCTAGAGTTTCTTGCTCCTGGGGCATGGAGAATAGTTGGAGAGAGAGGGAGAAGAGAGAGAGAGACTTGGGAGAAAGAGTTTTCGTATTCCTTGGCTTAATCAAACCTATACAGTGCATGTATATATAAACACAGGATCAAGTGACCCAAACCCAAAACTCCCTTGACCAACTCTATGGGAAATTAGGTTAACCCAAGCCCATGTACACCCATAACTCGATCTAATCGCACCTATCCTGGGCCCAGACCTGACCCATAAAGAGTTGATCCCTTGAGACCCACATAACCTAGACCTCAAGAACCCGAAAGGCCCACAGCCTTTCAACCTAGGGCCCAACTAGCCCTAAAGCCTCCATGAAGCCCTCATGAATGATGGACCATGGCCTTAGCCTTGGTCCCCTGGGCCTTAGGCACACCACCTGGATCACAATAATCTCTACCTTGGTGTTCCAAGGCCTCAACCAGCTCCACTCTGTCCATCAGCCGAATCAGCTCAACACATCTCTGAAAGCTGTCCCGTGGAAGTACCTTCGTAAGTGCATCAGCTGGGTTCTCCTTGGTATGTACCTTTACCAGCTCCACCTCGCCATCCTCCACAAGCTCCCTGATCTGATGATACCGAATATCGATGTGCTTTGTCCTTGCATGATAGACTGAGTTCTGTGCTAATAGAAGTGCACTCTGGCTGTTATAGTGCACTCTAATGGCCTCCTGAGTAAGGCCCATCTCCATCAACAAACTCTTCAGCCAAATTGCCTCCTTAGCTATTTCTGTCAGCCCGATGTATTCCACCTCTGTAGTGGATAGGGCCGTGATAGGCTGCAGACTTGATCTCCAAGAAATAGGACCTTCATACAGGCTAAAGATGAAGCCTGTCGTAGACCTCTGGGTATCCACATATCCACCGAAGTCTGCATCTACATAACCGCCAATCAGCCCCTGAGCCTCCTTGGACATGTCAGAGTATCCCACTGCACCTCCTCGCTATTCGTAGCAGATGCCAACTCCAGCTGAACCCGCCAGGTATCTGAATATCCACTTCAGAGCTCTCTAGTGCTCCCTGCCAGGCTGCGCCATGAACCTGCTAACCTGACTCACTGCATGAGCGATGTCTGGCCTACAACAGACCATCGCATACATCAAGCTCCCAACTCCTGAAGCATAAGGAACCGTCTCCATCTCCTAAGCCTCCACCTCAGTCTGTGGCACCATGGTCTTCGAGAGTCTGAAGTGACCGGCAAGTGGCAGCTCCATCGGCTTTGCTCCCTTCATCCCGAACCTTTTTAAGACCTTCTATATGTAGCCCCCCTGAGATAGATGCAGCACCCTCTGGGCTCGATCTCTGAAAATCTCCATGCCTAGGATCTTCCTTGCAGGGCCCAAATCCTTCATCTCAAACTCTCGAGATAAGGATGCCTTCAGATCCTGCACAACCTTCCTACTCTTGCATGCTATAAGCATGTCATCCACATACAAGAGTAGAAACACCCTAGAACCATCCTCAAGAGACTGAACATAAACACATGGATCAAACTCGCACCTGAAAAGTCCAATGTTGCGCACATAGGAGTCAAACCGCTTGTACTATTGCCTCAGCGACTGCTTCAGCCCGTACAGCAACTTCTGCAATAAACAAACCTTTCTCTCTGATCCTGGATCCCTGAAATCGGGTGGCTGCTCCATGTAAATCTTCTCCTCCAAATACCCATAGAGGAACACCATCTTGACATCCATCTACTCCAACTCTAAATCCTGAGCTGCTATAATGCTTAGCAACACTCTGATGGTAGTATGTCTGACAACGGGAGAGAAGACCTCGCTGAAGTCGATGCCTTCCTTCTGGGAGTATCCCTTGGCCACTAACCTTACCTTGAATCTGATACCTCCCTGCTCTGAAGGCCCACGTCTGGTTCTGGTGGAGAGACTGCATCTCCTCGAACATCGCCTGGACCCATCGCTCTCTGTCTTGGCTTTCAGTAGCCTCCTGATATGTATATAGGTCTCCATTCACTGTCACCAGGGCATATGATAGCATCTCCTTGAAGCCATATCGGTCCGATTGCCTGATGGTCCTCTTGGGCTTGTGTAGGGCAATACCGATATCAGTCCTCGGTCCAGCTCGCTCCTGCTGGACCTCTTCGCCTCGATCATTTGTCTGAGTCTTCTCCACCTGTGGAGACACCTTAGGTAGGTTCTCCACCTGAATGTCATGTCCTCCCGTAGTACCTGCAAGAGGCAAAATCAAAGAGGTAAGCTGTCCAGCAGCGCCCTGCTGGACCTCCTCCTGCTCCTGCTGCTCCTCCATGCCTGCTCGCCTCCGTAGGACTGACTCCTCATCAAAAGTCATATCCCGACTAATGATGACCTTCTTTTCCAAGGGATCCCACAGCCTATATCCCTTAACTCCTCATGGATAGCCTAGAAACATCATCTTGCGTGATCTGGCATCTAGCTTGCTCCGCTCACCAGCTCCAATGTGCACATAGGCCGTGCACCCAAATACCCGTAGATGGCCCAACCCAACTGTCCTCCCAGACCACACCTCCTTTGGAAGCCTGCCATCCAACCTGGTGTGAGGTGACCGATTGACCAAGTAACCCGCTGCGTCAACTGTGTCAACCCAGAACACCTTTGGAAGCCCTGCCTGCAGCCTCATGCATCGTGCCTTTTTCAGAAGTATTCTGTTCATCCTCTCGGCCACCCCATTCTGTTGTGGAGTCCCCTTAACTGAGAAGTATCTCCTGATCCCACACTCCTCATAGTAGTCCTCGAACTCTCTGCTGGTGTACTCCCTGCCATTGTCTGACCTCAGACACTTCAAGCTCCTCCCTTGCTCCTTCTCCACCTCAGCTCTCCAGATTTTGAACTTGGTGAAGACCTCAGACTTCTCTCTAATGAAGTAAATCCAGAGTTTTCTTGAGAAATTATCAATCAGGATCATGAAGTATCTGGCCCCATTCCTAGCTGAAACTGGGGCTGGTCCCCACACATCCGTGTGTACTAACTCCAGAGGGGCTGCACTGTGGGTTGTACTGATGTTGAACTGAACTCTCCTCTGCTTTCCCATCTAGCAAGGCTCACAGATCTCCCCTATAGCACCATCCTCCAGATCAGAGATGAGTCCTCTCCTGCTCAACTCCCTCAGCCCCTTGTCACCCATGTGGCCTAGACGGTAGTGCCACATCTTGTAAGCCCCCTGCTGGTCCTGTGCTACAGCTACTGCATCAGACTCTCCAGTCACCACAGATCCCTCCATGCGATAGAGGTTATTATCCAACCTCCTGCCTCTCATCACCACCATAGCTCCATTGGAGATGTTTAATTCTCCGCTTCTAGCCCTACTGCTGAAGCTGTATCCACTGCACTCCAAGTAGCCTAGTGACACCAGATTCTTTTCCAGCTCCAGGACGTGCTTTACATTTGTCAATGTCCTCACAATCCCATCAAACATCCTCACCCTGACTATCCCTATCCCAGCCACCTTGTAAGGATGATTGTCGCCTAGAGTCACTGATCCCTCATCTGTCTTGGTGTATGTCGCAAACCAAGACCTGTGTGGTGTGTAGTGATGTGAGCACATAGAGTCTAGTGTCCACTCCCCTGTGTAATATCTGTGACCATCTGATACCACAAGTAGATCATCCTCCACCTGCTGCCCAGCAACTGCACTCACTAATTCTGAGCCACTTCTTTCTCCCTTCTTGCTCTTCCATAGTGGACATTCTTGCTTGAAGTGCTCGAACTCGTTGTACTTGAAGCATTTCATCTCTTTCTTTCCCTTCCTGGACTTGGATTGGCCCCTGGACTTGCTTCTGCCTCTGCCTCTATCTGTCCTCTCCCCTACTGCCAAACCCTCCTGGGGAGCCCGATCTCTGGTCAACTTTTCTCTTTGTTCATTAGACCTCAGCACCGAGACCATGTCCTCATATTCTAGAGTCTCCTTGCCGTAGAGCAGTGTAGTCACCAAAGAGTCATATAATCCTGGCAGCGAACACAAAAGCAACAGGGACTTATCCTCCTCATCCAGCTTCACCCCGATATTCATAAACTCCGTGCACAACTGGTCGAACCTCTGAATGTGGCCAATCACATCAGATCCCTCCTGCATCCGAAGACTGTACAACCTCTTCTTCAGCATTAGTTTGTTGCACATATTCTTCCCCATATATATGGTGTGCAACTTCGACCAAAGGCCCTTCGGGGTCTTTTCTTCCAGCACCGAATACAACGCCGCATCCGCCAAACATCCTCTGATCACCGAGCATGCTTTCTTCTCCAACGATGCCCACTGTCTATCTATTATTCCCTCAGGCTTCTCATCCAAAGCCTGATCCAAATCTGCTTGCACCAGAAGATCCTCCACCTGAATTTTTCACATGAAAAATTTTTTTTTGCCATCAAACTTCTCAAAATCGACCTTCATATTGCTGCCCATGACTAGATCCAAGCCAAACAAGCAATATAAAATCAAGAAGTGTAGAATATACCTTGATGGTACCTTACTGAAAATTTTCAGCACTTGGGATCTTTAACTTCTCGTGCTTGGACCTGATACCAACTATTGGAGCATCATCCTGGCTCCTCCCATGGACCTTAGGTGTAGCAAAACTAGCAACAAACAAATCTGGAGACTTCTGGACTCGATCGAAGGCCCTTGACAAAATCAGCCTGGTTGCTATCTTCTTCGTCAGCCTTTCGTTCCAGATGAAGAATGCCTCTAAGATCACCTCTAAAAAATCCAAGATCTAGTACCCAACCATATCAGGCCTGGACCGAGGTCTTCCAATTTATAGATCTTGAATCAGGATATTTTAGATAGGGAAGAAGGTAGATAGAACCAGACCTTGCAGATCTGTCCTGCTGCAGCCTTTCTTGTAGATCTGTTGATGGAGATCTCATCCGCACCTCAAACGACCTCAGATCAACTCCAGATCTGAGAGGAACTTGTACCAACCTCATAGCAAGAGATTCTAAGTCCTGTACCTAATGTTTGGATGGCTGCAAAAGAGGGAGAGGCAATATGGTTGGCGGCACAAAGGGGGAGGGGCTCAAAACCCTAGCACCTCCCCTGCTTTTCCTGCATTCTATGGACCTGGCGGCAAGAAACCCTAGGGTTTCTTACTCCTGGGGCATGGAGAATAGCTGGAGAGAGAGGGAAAAGAGAGATAGACTTGGGAGAAAGGGTTTTCGTATTCCTTGGCTTAATCAAACCTATACAGTGCATGTATATATAAACATAGGGTCAAGTGACCCAAACCCAAAACTCCCTTGACCAACTGTATAAGAGATTAGGTTAACCCAAGCCCATGTACACCCATGACTCGACCTAATCTCACCTATCCTGGGCCCAGACCTAGCCCATAAAGAGTTGGTCCCTTGAGGCCCACATAACCCAGACCTCAAGAATCCGAAAGGCCCACAGCCTTTCAACCTAGGGCCCAACTAGCCCTAGAGCCTCCATGAAGCCCTCATGAATGATGGACCTTGGCCTTAGCCTTGGTCTCCTGGGCCTTGGGCACACCACCTGGATCACAATAGGAGGATCCCTACCTCCATTCTGCCAGAAGACCCTCGAGACTCGCAGTCGAGAGGATCTCCTAGATCAAAGGCTCCAGGAGATGAATCGACGGATCGAAGAGCTCTGCCATGCTCCCACTGCTTATGGTGAAGACATCTGCATTGACCCTCCTTTCTCTCAAATGATCATGCAGGAACCAATCTCGCCGAACTTCAAGCTCCCCCAATTCGAGAGTTACGATGGGACCTCAGATCTGGTTGACCACCTGGAGGCCTTCCAGACAATGATGTTGCTCCATGGTGCGCCAGATGCCATCCTGTGCCGAGCTTTCCCATCCATCTTGAAGGGAGTAGCAAGAAATTGGTACTCGACACTGAAGTCGGGTACCATCTTCTCTTTTGATTAGATGAGCCACCAGTTTGTGGCTCATTTTGTTAGCAGCCGGCATCTCCGAAGAGGTTCAGAGTTCCTCATCAACATCAAGCAAAAGGAGGGAGAATCCATCCGAACTTACGTCAACCGTTTTAATGCCGTCGTGTTGGAGGTCCGAAATCTGGATCAATTAGTTGCAATGGCCACCTTGAAGAGTGGTCTTCAAAAGAACAATCTTCTGTTCTCCCTGGAAAGGAAGTATCCCAGGGACTCCGCTGATTTGTTGGCTTAGGCCGAAGGATATATCCGAGCAGAGGAAGCCTTCAAGATGAAAGACGAGAAGGCCGCGAAGGAGCGACAGGCGGGTGACTCCAGCAAGTCCACAGCTGAAAAAGGGGCGAGTGAAGCTCGGTCACGTTCCCAAACTCCTCTCGGACACAAGCATGTCCGAACTCCCCCCTGAGCTCGTAGGCAGAGGAGCCCGGACTGCAGGGTTCGGTGGAGCTCTCCCTCAGGAAGATTCCACAGCTACGCGTTGATCCCAAACATCGATCGATGAAGGAAAGAATCTGAAGTCATGCACTGGAAAGACAGATGGCAATAGCTGAGGAAGTTGAAAAACTCCTGAAAGTCGAGTTCATCAGAGAAGTCAACTATCCGAACTGGGTCTCCAATGTGGTTCTAGTCAAGAAGGCAAACGGCAAGTGGAGGATGTGTATAGACTTCAAATAGCTGAATAAAGCCTGCCCGAAGGACAGTAACCCACTACCCAGAATCGACCAACTAGTGGATGCAACCTCAGACCACGAGCTTCTCACTTTTATGGATGCATTCTCCGACTACAATCAAATCAGGATGGTGCCAGAAGATGAAAAAAAATTACTTTTATTACTAACCGTGGTCTTTATTGTTACAGGGTCATGCCTTTTGGCCTCAAAAATGCAGGGGCGACCTATCAATGACTAGTGAACAAGATCTTCAAAGAGCAGATCGGCCACAATATGGAGGTCTACGTGGATGGTATGCTTGTAAAAAGCAAGTCCACAAAGAACCATGTCGCCGATCTTGAGGAGACCTTCAGCGCCCTCTGAAAATATAAGATGAAGCTAAACTCGACCAAGTGCGCTTTTGGAGTAACCTCAGAAAAATTCTTGAGCTTCATGGTATTGGGGCGTGGGATCGAATCCGAAAAAGATTCGTGCCATCCAGAAAATGACTACCCCGAAGTCAATAAAGAAAGTTCAGTGCCTTACTGGGAGAGTAGCAACTTTGAATCGCTTCATCTCAAGGTCGGCCGAACGATGCCTATCTTTCTTTCAGACCCTCAAGCAGCCGAAGAACTTCTGTTGGACCACTGAATGTCAGCAAGCATTCGAAAAATTAAGGAGCTACCTCGGCTCACCTCCGCTATTGACAAAGCCCGAACTCGAAGAGGAGTTGTTCCTGTATCTGGCGGTCTTCCCTGTGGCTCTCGCAGCAGTTCTGGTTAAGAAAGAAGCAAAAATTCAACGGCCGATCTACTACATTAGCCGAGTATTAAGAGATGCCGAAATCAGGTATACTAAGTTAGAGAAACTAACTTACACCTTGTTGATTGCAGCTCGAAGGCTCCGACCTTACTTTCAAGGGCACACCATAACACTGCTCACCGACTAGCCGATCAAGGTGGTTCTGCATCGAGCGGATGCTTCCGAAAGGATAGCAAAATGGGCAGTCGAGCTCACAAAATTTGACATCAACTATCAACCTCGACTGACGATTAAAGTCCAGATATTAGCAGACTTCATAGTGGAGTGCACTATTCTGGAAGAGGCCGAACTTGAATGAGGTGAAGCCGACAACTCAGGGCTCCAGTCAAATTCCCCTAAAGAAAGAATAGATCTCCTTGATGGTTTTTGGGCCCTCTACGTGGATGGTTCCTCCAACATGTTAGGCACAGGCACGGACCTGATCTTGATCAATCCAAAAGGAATTATTGTGGAGTACGCACTGTGATTCAAATTTTCTGTGATGAATAACGGAGCAGAATATGAAGCTCTGATTGCAGGACTGAGGATCGCCAAAGAGTTAGAAGTGGATCGGCTCTAAGTCTACAGTGACTCCCAATTGATGGTGGGACAAGTCAATAGAAAATATGAAGCTCGAGAAGACAGTATGGCCAAGTATCTCGAAAAGGTAAAAAAGATCATCCCTGCCTTCGGTAGCTTTGCCATCAAGCAGATTCTAAGAGCAGAAAATACTAGGGCTGACCTTCTCTCCAAGTTGGCTACACTGGCTCTGGTCGAACTACCCAAAGACTGCTCACAGGGGAGACCTCCTTTGCCTTAGCCCTCGAAACAGAAGCCATGATCCCGATCAAACTCAAGCTTCCGTCGGTGCGAGTCGTGGCATTCGATGAGCAGCGCAACTCACAGGATCTCAAGGCCAACCTCGACTTATCAGAAGAAAAGCGGGAGATAGCTCAAGTTTGGATGGCAGCCTACAAGCAGAAAGTAGCCCGCTACTACAACTCCCGGGTCAAGAGCAAAGCCTTCAGAGTGGGGGACTTAGTACTTCGACAAACTGCTGTTTCACAACCACAGAACCAAGGAAAACTTGCTCCAAACTGGGAAGGCCCGTATGAAGTCAAGGAGGTAGTCCGACCCAGAACATACTATCTAAAAGAGCTCGGAAGAGCAGACCTTTCGCGATCGTGGAACTCGAAAAATCTACGAATGTATTACCAGTAACTTTGCCTTAAATGAAAGTTTTATATTTGCATATCTTTTCTTTTGGCATGAGTCTATAATGACAGGGAGTAGCTCCTTCAGACAATCGAAACTAAGCATATCAGGAACAAGAAGAGAACCTCATCCCGACATAAATGAAAGCCTAGTTATTAAGAGACCGGATGGGGGGAGAGGCCCTCGCAACGGCCCTTATGTGCCCCCACAGCCATGTTAGGAACAGGAGGAGAACCTCGTCCTAACATGAGCAAAGTCGAAGGCCTGATTATTAAGAGATCGGATGGAGGGAGAGGCCCTCACAACAGTTCTTATGTGCCCCCACAGCCAAGTTAGGAACAGGAGGAGAACCTCGTCCTAACATGAGCAAAGTCGAAGGCCTGGTTATTAAGAGACCGAATAGGGGGAGAGGCCCTTACAACGGCCCTTATGTGCCCCCACAGCCATGTTAGGAACAGGAGGAGAACCTCATCCTAACATGAGCAAAGTCGAAGGTCCGATTATTTAAAGATCGGATGGGGGGAGAGACCCTTACAATGGCCCTTATGTGCCCCCACAGCCATGTTAGGAACAAGAGGAGAACCTCATCCTATCATGAGCAAAGTCGAAGGTCCGATTATTTAAAGATCGGATGGAGGGAGAGGTCCTTACAATGGCCCTTATGTGCCCCCACAGTCATGTTAGGAACAGGAGGAGAATCTTGTCCTAACATGAGCAAAGTTGAAGGCCCAATTATTTAAAGATTGGATGGGGGGAGAGGCCCTTACAACGGCCCTTATGTGTCCCCACAGCCATGTTAAGAACAGGAGGAGAACCTCATCCTAACATGAGCAAAGTTGAAGACTCGATTATTTAGAGATCGGATGGGGGGAGAAGCTCTTACAACGACCTTTACATGCCCCCACAGCCGACCTCGTCCTAACATGAGCTGAAATTGACTGTGTCGGAAACAGGAGGAGAACCTCATCCTAACACAAACGAAGACCTAGTCGTTCAAGATCGGATGAGGAGAAAAGCCTCCTCAATGGCTCCTCTACACTCCTACGACCCCGTTAAGAGTAGAGAGAAAACCCTCACTCGAACACAAAAAAAAAAAGAGAGAAGAGAAGAGGGGAAAGCGACGAGCTACATCGGTGATAAGAAAAAAACAAACTACATCAAAGACACAAGGAACCTTGTCTCAACGAGGAAGGAGACCCTTGTCAAAAATCCTTAATCTCTAAGAGGGAACCCGACACTGAAAACTGACTTCCTCAAGGTAACGAGAAGTTTGGGCCCCCAAGCTCAAGCACCGGGAGGAAGCATCAAACTCAAGTGGCCTCAAAAAGATCTTCAGTCATGAACAAAAAAGGATAAATCAACACAGCGACGATCAGGAACCTTCAAACAACATCAACATCGAACAAGATAAAAGATGAAAGAAACTCGATAAACATCAACTCAAAGTAAGAATAGACAAGGTAATAAGAAAATTCCTTCTCATTTTATTAGTAAAGCATGCATTACAAAGCCTTTGAAGGCCAAAAAAGAAAAACGACAAGAAAAGAAAAGAATGCATGGAAGCTCTAAGGAAGCTCAGCTTTTTCTGACTCCAAACTCTCGATTCCAACCATTATCAGGGATTGCCTTAAAGTTCTCAACTTCTTCTCCTAGTTCCTTCTTTCTTAACAGCATCTCCCGATATATTTGGTGGAACCGTCTGCATCCTTGACTGCCCGCAGCTCATAGGTCAGCTGAATTTTTAAATCAAAGCGAGGCAACTTCAACTATGAAAATTTCTTTATACTTTCTTCATTCGGAACCCGAACTCGAAAGTAGGGGGACTGGTGTTGGGTATAAAATAACCCCAGTCAAAGTTCGTAAAAGGCCGACCCTTCCAGGGTTCTTCCAGCTTTCGACCTTGTGTAGCATCTTTTTGAACTTCCCCGACCATCCGGGCTTCCACGGCAATCAGTCTCCAACCGAACTTCTACCGCAAGCTGTCTACTCCGAACTTCTACCACAAGCAGTCCACTCCGAACTTCTACTGCAAGCAGACCTCTACTGTAAGCAAATTCCATCCGAGCTTCTACTATAAACGAATTCCTTCCGAACTTCTATTACAGGTGGACTTCAGCCGACCTTCTTCGATAAATGATCTCCATCCAGACTTCTACAAGAATCAGACTCCGTCTGAACTTCCATAGCGGATGGATTTCGGATGAACTTCTACAATGGACGGACTCCAGTAGCTGAATTTCTACAACGGCCGACCACCTCCAGTGTCTGTTGTACCTCTCCAGCCATCAACCTTCAATAGCATCAGTCGGACTTCAACAACACCAACCAGACTCCCATAGGATCTTCCAGACTCCTCCAGCGGACGAACCTCCACAACGCCATCCGAAGTCCACTATCGGTCGACCCTCTGTCGGATTCCTCATGAAATCAGACTTCCCCAATAGAAAGTCCCCGTCTGAGCTTCTACAGCAGATGACTTCCACCTACAGCATTAGCGCTCTAGGCACCCGACAACAGTGAACTCATCAGTAACCTCGAAAACATCCGAGCCTCTCTTAGATTGCAGAGATAGAGAGCCATTCCGCTCCATCAAATATCCCAGCCGAGCTTCAGCCGTCAGGCCCAAACCCTCTGGTAAGTCGCAATAATGGCCACTACCCTACTCCACTCTCTGTAACAGATTCTATGTGGCCCCACTACTCTTTGGCAAGTCGCGATAACGGACACCACTCCACTCTTCATAACAAACTCCACGTGGCTTTGAATGGCCCACTGACGCCACTACTCTCCGTAACAAACTTTGTGTGGCCACAACGGCCCACTACCAGACAGTTACAAATATCATTGTCGATCAGTTACGCTCTCCGTCTATATAAAGGGACCTCCAGATACGTTCTTCTCTAAGCTCTAAACTCTATCTCGAAACTCTGCTAAAATCTTATTCGAGTGCTCCATTTCTATTGAGGCAAAGTACTGACTTGAGCATCGAAGGGTCTTGTCGGAGTACCCCGCAACTCTGATTTAGACTTCCCTTGCAGGTTCCGATGGTGGATGCGATCCCCTCGACTCCAGCTTCTCCAGCATCGACGAAACTCTGCACCAACAGAATTTATCCCCAACTCCAATTTAGACTTTCCTTGCAGGTCCCGACGGTGGATGCGATCCCCTCGACTCTAGCTTCTCCAACGTCGGTGGAATTCTGCACCAACAGTTATGAACAAAGAGGAACCCTACATTTATAAGTGGGCAAAATATTCTGTAGTGCTATTTCTTGTGTTGTTTGTGGATAAAATTCTCTTAATCGAGAATGGCATTCCAGCATTGCAAAGAATAAAGGTTTAGGTGTCATCTAATTTCTCCATGTTCAAGACCAAATATGGTATACTCACTAATGGTAGTGAGCAGAAACCAGTCTGATCTAAGTAAGAACCACTGAAAGATTGTATAGACAATCCTTAAGTATTTGAAAAATACTAAGGTCCAGTGACTCAAATATGGAAATACTAACTTTAAACATGTGGATGTTTCGATTTTAGTCAGATCAAGATGACAACAAGAAAGTATCAGATCGTACCCTAATTATAGGAGCAATTTGCTGGAAAGGTTCCAAGCAGGATACTTTAGTCTACTCAGTTAGTGATATAGAGTACATCATAGCATATGATGCTGCCATGTAAGCTGTGTAGTTGTTGAGCTTCATTAGTAGGTTGGGAGTGGCATTCTTCATTGATGGTCCAGTCCTATCGTAGCACTGGAGCTATAAATCTAGCTAAAGAACTGAAGGACTAGCATACTCTGTATTGCTATCACTTTTGATTTTGGATCAGGATGACATCGATCTTGGGAAGATTGATGATAAAGGAGAACTTGACCGACCCATTTGCTGAGGCCTTGAAACTAAGAAGTTCTACGAACTCAAGTGGAAGATAGAATATTTGATATCATTCTGATTGACTTTAGTACAAGTGGGAGTTATTGGAAAATATATCCTAAAGCCAATCATCTAAGTGGTAGATGATTGGAATTAGTATATGAATTATCTAATAATAATAGTTATTTGGTTGGTTCATCATAAAAGTTCTTTCTTTCTTAAATGAACTCCTAAATTATGATGAAGTTCTTAGAACCATAATCAATCGATAAAGGAGGATTTATTAGATGGTTCTTAAATTGTTCACGACCAAATAATAAATTATTAACAAGGACGATAACTTATCAAGTGTAGGTCATTGTATGCCATATGCGTTGGTTGTCCTCGTAACCAAGTGGTGTGGAGACACTGGTATGGCATCCAGGTGAGATGTAGGAGTACATCTGCATTGAATGTGATCAATGTAATACTCTACTATCAAGAGTAGCTAGCTAAGGCCAAGGGGTATAAATGTCCCTCCGACCTGAGATCACCATGGTGACTTGCAAGCAACTCACTATGCTTTGGTGCCGGACTGTCTGTATTTTTAATATATGTTCGAAAGATTTTTGGATACAGTTAAGTACTTGTAAAGTCGGTGTGTGAGTCAAGATGAGATTTACCACTCCTGATTAACTTTGGAAAGAGAATATCTCACTATATTTCAATTTAGCAAAACCTAGGCCTGGGTAATCCTCGTGAGGAGTCACGGAATTTATAAAATTTTAAGACACAATAGAGATGACTTATATGAGTGTTGACAATAACTCGAAGTCATCTTGAGCATTATTGGTCAAAAGGATGAGTTATACGGTAACCATGGGTCAGGGTTCTTAGAATGTTGCTTTGCATACATTTGACCTATCTGGACGTCGGGAACCATTGCTAGATGGTTACTTTGACTGATACAAAAATTGATTTCTATACTACCAACTTAGATTCAAACCTATAGAGTCACACACATAAGAAGTTGTAACCTAATCAGATGGTTAATCGACTATTGAGAATTGTTCTAAGGTTAAACGATCAATGTGATTGATGTTTGACCTAATGTAAGTGTTGCAGGAGAATCAATTAGCAATTAGATTGCTAAATGGCTCAATCTGATTAAGTAATTGGACTGAGATCAAGTCTAATTAAATTTGATTCAATTAAAATTAGTTTGGATTTAATTGGATTAAGTCTAATTGGTTTATTGGATAAGCCAATTGCAAGAGAGAACAAGTCTCTGTTTGACTAGGACTTGTATGCACCTAATTCTTAATTAAGTTAGCATTTAAATCAGAATTAAATATAGTTTAATCTAATTTAATTAGACTCTTAGTTAGACTAGAATCATTATTAATTAGGTTGCAATTAATTTGGATTGGATTCAAAGTGTTTGACCTAATCTACATAAGAATCCTAGTTAGACTAGGACTCCATCTCTTCTCTTGCGCCACCTAAGAAATCTCAAGCCCACGCCCACTAATTAATTTTTAGATATTTTTCTATGATATCTACATCCAAGAAATATTATCTCACACCACTTATTCTAGAGATTTGAATCAGATTTGATTTGATTCAATATGGAAAGAGATTTGGCTAATTACGGAAAGTGGTTTAGGTTTATCTTTTTTTTTTTGAAAGAGTCCCTCTTCACAAGGACTCTTCTCTCCTCTCTTGCACCAACTTTTCCCAAGCATATCCCTTCTTTTTGTCACCCCTTTTGTAAGTTATTTCATGCTCTTCATGAAATTTATGAGGGAGGGGGCGTCCAAGAGTTGGACGCCCCATGGACTCCTTGTTAGACTAGGTTTTATGACCTAGTCTACCATATAAAAAGTTGCCGCCCCATATGCTATCAAATAAGAGTCAAAAATTCATGGCTTTTAAATAAAAATAGTAGAGGAGAAAGAGAAAGGCATGGGTGGTTTGAGGCACCAAAACCCTTGGAGGAGAGTCTTCAATCAAGAGATCAAAAATTGATATCTTGTAGAGAGAAAGGTAAGAGAAAAGATTATCTTCTTTCATTATTTTTCTTTCATATTATTCTCTCTTTATTTTTTATGTTTTTTATATGATAAAATTTGAGAGAGAAATAGGATGGAATGGGTGGTTTGAGGTATCAAATTTCTTGGAGAAGAGTCTTCTATCAAGAGATCAAAAGTTGATGTCTTGTAGAAACAAAAGGTAAGAGAGAAGATGTTTTTCTCTAATTATTTTTCTTTTCAGTTTATTTTTTTTTATTTTGTATTTTTATGTGATAAAAATCTGAGAGAGAAAGAGGAATGGCATGGTGGATTCATGATCCAATGAGTTGGGGCATGGTGATCTAATTTTGGATATGATCTGATCATGTTCTGATGAGAGAAGAAGAAGAAAAGAAGGTCTTCCCTTAAGGTTTCTTTTAGAACTCTTGTTCTCCATAAATCATGAGATTTTTCTATGAGAAAAATTAGATATCATAAGATCTAAAAATTTAAAAAATATCTAGAGAAAAAGGTCTTCTCATGTCCTAACATAGAGATGTTCTCAAGACATCAATCATTAATGTACTGAAAGAGAAGATCTGTCTTCTCTTAGGATCTTTTTTTTTTACATATTATTTCTGATTTTAGGGAGGTCAAAAGGTTTGACTTCTCCCTTGTTTCTCCTCATATTCTTCATCTCTTGGAATGTCCAAGAGATCCAAAGAATATTTTTTAGATTAACTATTCGGAGAGATCTGCAAGTAGCTAGCACTTCGAGCGGATCTTCGTTCGATGAACTTTCGATTTTGTTGCAGCATCGTGTGGATCACCTGTAGAGGTCAGACGTGTGTGCAACTTCAAAGATAATAAAAAAAATCAACCATGAAGTTCTCAACCCGCATGAAGGTAAGAGATCTGATCTCTTCTCTTATCTAGATGTGATCTAGGTTTTAGATCTAAAACTGTTTTAGATCTAGGATATTGATTTGATCAATACCAAAGCTTTTATTTTCTGATTTATAAATATAATATGACATGTTATAGATCTTAATTATAAGATTTAATAATTTGATTACATACATTTGTAGATTAAATTATTTAATTTATATATTCTGCTACGTTATATTTTAAAAATATTTTGAAATTAATGCATGAAACCCTACACCTTTTCCAACACTCCTATGTGTTACTTGCATGCCATGCCAGTGTCTCCATATTCCTTGGTTAAGAGGACAACAAATATACATAATACACAATGGCCTATACTTAATATAGCTATCATCCTAATAAAAATATATCATTTGATCATGAACTCAAGATTGAAGGACTAAATGATATATCCTCCTATATCAAATCAAATAATCTTAAGGACTTCATCACATAATAGGAGTTCAAAATAAGATATACATAGTGATGAAAAAATTAAATAATATTTATTAATTCAATAATTCATATACAATTATAATAATAAGCTCAACTATCAATAGACTGATGATTGACTTTGAGATATAATTTCTGACATCATGTAGTATATGTATTCATGAATCATCCAATGAATTAACAAGATGATGATACATATTCTCAAGAGTTGAAAATTTGAGGTATGCATCATTAATGGTTAATTCATAAACTACTTCCAATCATAGGATCAATATGGAGAGGTGATCAATCCAGATGGGTTGTGCATGAATCACTTTCTTATGGATAGATGAGTCTAGAGTCTATAGTGTGGGGACACTAGAGTAAGAGTGCATGTGTTTGTTAAAGAATAAAGATATCAAGCATGACCAGTATGAGAAGTCACTTGGATGTCTACTCACTCATCAGTGATAATTCTCAATGCTATAGTAGTGTGAGTGATTCTTTGACCTGCAATACCTCGGCTATTCATGATGAGATTACTGTAGTTTGACTGTACCATAACTCGATCTCCTAGCCATATAAAGTTTTGAGATATATGTTGGCTACAGTAGGTTCATTGTAGCAATAAGATATATACCTAGATGGAATCTATCAATCTTAATAGAAAAGAAGAAGTCCTATGTGATTCACGAGACTAAGTTCGGAAAGTCTTTGACCAAAGTAAGTATGAATACTAAAAAAGAGTTTCTACGAAAATTCACAAATAAATTCGAATTGAGCCAATTTGCATATGATAGACGATGGAGTTTGATGAATTTTTCATAATCTCTATCTTATCAGAATTCACGATAGAAGAACTGAATCATATGGTAACTACATCCAGAGGTTTATTACTTTCATTCTATTAGAATATCACTACATACTGCTAGGTGTCATTGATGGATCATGAGACTTGTTAGCGTTATCTTGATAATCGATGACTCTTAATGGATAGAGTTGGAATTATTTCAATCCATTGAAAGAAGTTTCAATGATATTTTGATAGAGATCAAAATATATATCACTACCAGACAAAATAGAACCTATAGGATCATACACAAAAGAGGTCTTGACTGATCGGGATGTCGAATAGTAATTTTGAATCGCAAAAAGATCTAATTATCAATTTGACTGATGATTAGATTTATATCTAAAAATTATATGAAGGGCTTACTAAGAGTTAGTAAGTTATAGGAGGACTAATTTATAAATATTGTTAATTATTTGATTTGATCAAATATGTATTGAATTAAATCAGATCTAATCGGATTGGATTTGGTTTAATTTAGATTTTCTAGTCCAAATAGGATTTGGACTTAATTCCTAATTGGGTTTGACTTAATTTAGATTTAAACTGAATTCGAAATCGATAGGAATCAAGTTTGAAAACCAGAGTACCATCAGACTGGGACTCTCTCCCCTTATCCATCCTTATATGGGATGCCTAACCAGATTTTAGCATTGAAAATATGGTGCAAGGGAATGGCGCACAAGGAGGGTGGCGGCAACATGGGTGAAGAGTCCTCTTTTAAGGACTCTAACAAACTCCATCTAAACCCTAACCAACTCCTATTTAAAAGGAGATAAAGGGGGCACCTCCACAAGTGATCACATGGTGAATTTAAGAGAATTGTGGCATGTAAGAAAGAAAAGAAAAGAAGGGCGTGCGAGAAGTTTGTATTGGAATTTTGTGTAGGGTGCATGCATGTGTATTTCAAAATTTTTTTTTAAAATAATATGGTAAAATTAAGATTAAAATATCTTTTAATCTAATACATGCATGCATAAAATATAGAATACATGGATCTACTTCATATGCTGAAATTGAACACATACTAAATTTTATGCTCAAATTAAATATGTGATCGAATCATATACCTGTTTTATAATTTTTTTCTTCAAATCTAGATCTGAAAGAAGGTAGATTCTTTCTTAACCATGTAAGTATCCGATCTCTGTGGGTATCCACTTGGGATCAGTCTAGAACAGTCTTCTATAGTGTTGATCTTTCTTCCTCAAGAATGATCATCTAGTAAATCTGAACGAAGCCTGAGTCACGATCAACTCTTTGACCCTTTCTTTGATCTTTTTCTTCTCTTCTTTTCTTGTTCTCCTTCTCTTGATTATGAAGTAATCAAGGTCTACAAACCTACAACCAAGAGGGACACCCAAACACCTTTTGGGCATGGAGATCGAGGATGCCAACAAGCTTGGGCATTGGAATTAGAAAGGAGAAGAGTGGGAGGTGTGGGGAGGCTTTTGGAGACTTGGCACTTACTGGAATTCTAATGATAAGACCCTTAGAGAAGGACCCTTTAAATAGATAAAAGGTTTGAATCCTATTCAAAACTAAACAGCCCTTTAATGCAAGTCCTACTCACATTAGGAATCCTTGTAGCTCTCAATCTTTGACCACCCTTAGGAGAAGCATGTGGTGCCAACACTTGATGCCCTTTGTCCCACTCTCTCACACACCACATAGGGCTTATGGGACACCCCTTATTGGTCCTACACATCATCTGTTAAGTGGGCATGCCCAACTTGATCAAATCAAATGGTGCCCCACTAAAAATAATTAAGGAATGAATCAAGGGTTTGAACCCTTAATCCATAGGATCCAAAATCTTAGGCACCCAACAATTGAAGCCCAATGAATCTAATTTATTTAGATTATTAATAGATAATTAATTCAAATTAATCTTATCAAATAAATAATTCAAGTGTAAAGAGAATTAGATTCAACCTTGTGCTAGCAAGATTATCCTAAATCCAATAGGATTTCTCTAAATCCAATTGAGACTTCATAAATCCAATTGCTATTCTAGATCTAATCCCTTTGTTGTGTGACCCCATAGGTTCAATTCTATCTAGTAGTGAGATATACTATGATTTCTATCATAGTATCATTGAAATTTTTTCAATGGATCGAAACGATTCCACTCTAACTCAATAAGAATTTTTGATCCTAAACAGCCCTAGTGAGCTCTCACAATCCACCACTGATACCTAGCAGTATGTAGTGGCAATCCAGCGGAATCAAAAAAAAATCTCAAGATGTACTTTACATGTGATTCAGTCCCTCTATCATGAGTCATGACTAGATGGTAGGTCATAGATAAATTGTCAAACCTCATCATTAGTCATATGATAGATTCAATTAGCTCAAGTCCAATTGTGATCCTCATGAAAAAAATTTTTTATTAAATACACTGCTGTGGCCACAGACTCTTGGACTTAACCTCTCAAATCTCATAGGACTACTTCTTTCTATCAAGATCAATAGATTCTATCTAGATGTGCATCCTACTCCTATGGTGGACCAACTGTCGCCAATATCTACTACAAAAACTCAATGAGGTCATATTGATGTATCAGTCAAACTCCAACAGCCTCACTGTGAGCAACCATGCCATCGCAAGTCAAAAGATCATTCACACAACTACAGTATCGAGATGATTACTGATGATTGAGTAAAAATCTAAATGATCACTTATATGGTCACGCTCAGTACTAGTTATTCTCTAACAACTATCCGTATTTATCGCTCAGTATCTCTACACTGTAGACTAGAGACTCATCTATCCCAAAAGAAGTAATCTGTGTATCGATCTATTCGGATCGATCATCATCCTCATACTGATACTATGATCAAGAGCAATTTAAAAATTTTATACATGCCTTTAATTTTCAACTCTTTGAGAATATGTATTGAAGTATTAATTCTATGGATGATTCAAGGACACATCACACTTGAATAAAAATAAAACTTACCTTTTTATTAATTAAATTAATATTTTAAGTATAAAATTATATCCTAGAGTTATTACAATATGTCAGTCATATTTGCTTCTAGGACATACATCCAATAATCTCTCACTTAGATTAAAGCCAATTGGCCACTAATCTAAATCCCATCTTCTCAAGGTGAACTTTCATCTTTGACTAGCTCAATTATTTTGTTAGCGGGTCTGCCACATTATTTGCAGAGTCTACTTTTCTCACTTTGACATATTTCTTTTCAAGATAGTCGTGTATGATATGAAACCATCATTCAATGTACTTTAATTTCTAATGAGATCTCAGCTCCTTAGCGAGTGCTATGGCTCTATTGTTATCGTAGTAGAATAGTATGGCATCCGATGTCATTACCCAAGCTCCACGATGAACTTCTTGAACTAGAAACCTTCCGTTGTAGCATCCGAAGTAGTGACATATTCAGCTTCTGTGGTTGAATCTGCTATGATGGATTGCTTGGAACTCTTCCAACTGATCGTGCCACCACTATATACGAACACATATCCTGATATAGACTTTCTATCATCAAGATCAAATATAAAGTCTGAATCAATATACCTCTCGACTCAATTCAGAATCTCCTTCAAAGACTAAGAACAAATCTTTAGTTCTTCTCAAGTATTTAAAGATGTTCTTCATAGCTGTCTCGTGCTCCTCGCTTAGATTCAACTGATACCTACTCGTGACACTCACAGTAAAGATAATATCAGGTCAAGTACATAGTATGGCATATATGAGACTTTTTATGATCGAGACATAAGGAATCCTACTCATGCACTGAATTTTCTCAAATGTGGTCGGATACATCATCTTGAAAAAATGAATACCATGCCTAAGAGGTAAAAGTCCTCTTTTAGAATTTTTTATGCTGAACCTCTTCAGCACTTTTTCTATATACAATTTTTGTGACAGGTCTAGCATCTTTTTAGATCTATCCCTATAGACCTTTATTCTAAAAATATAGAATGCTTCTCTAGACTTTTATGAAAAATTTCTTAGACAACCATATTTTGATCGAGGTCAGTATAAGAATATCATTCTTAATGAAGAGAATATCATCCACGTACAATATGAAGAATGTTATTGGGCTCCCACTGATCCTCTTATATACACAAGTTTTTTTTTTTTTTGATAAAATTAAATAATTTGATCGCTTCATCAAAATGAAGATTTCAACTTTGAGAAGCTTGCTTTAATCCATATATGAACCTTTACAACTTGCAGACTCGATGATTACCATCACCTGATGTGAAATCTAAAGGCTGCTCCATATAGATATCTTTCTCAAGATATCCATTTAGAAAAGCAGTTTTCACATCCATCTGTCAGATTTCATAATCATAATAAGCTGCAACAATAAGCAGTGTGCGGATGGATTTTAGCATGGCTACGTGCGAGAAGGTTTTCTGATAGTCAATGTCTTCATGCTGACTATAACTTTTTATCATAAGCCTAGATTTATAGATTTTTATTTTACCATCAGTACCAATTTTTTTTTTATAGATCTATTTACACCCAATAGATACTATACCTTCAGATAGATCTACTAAGGTGTGGGAAAATTTAGTGCAGGGGTAATATGGTAATTTTAAAACTTTTTCAAAATCATGATTTTACAGTAAAAAATATTAATTAATCTAATTAGTTAACATGAATTTACCCTACACTAGGATCTAAATATGATATATAGCATGCATGCATTTAAATTTGAAATTCAAATTTGAACAATAAACACTTTATTGTAATGTGTTCAAAATACAATATCTTTGTGCGGATAGTAGATCGCCGTAATCAGATCACCGTCGGGAGAGTCTGATCATCGCAATGTAGCCACACAGTGTATCTGGCCTCTGCAGATCATCCACACAAAGCTTCCAATCTGATCGACTCCTCATGAGTGGTAGCTCGTTGTAGAGCCCTTTTGATGGCCGATGCTGATCGAACTCCTTCGATCGATGTCTGTCGATTCTTTGGATGCTCTGGATCATCAACAGATGTGCTTGACAAGATGTTGAAGATCTCTCTAAGATTTTGTGGGCTCACGACACTCGTAGCTCACTTTCTCACTTCCCGAACCTCAGGCTAAAACTCTAGGGAACTCACCGAAAACCTTGCACCCACTTTTCTTTCTTTTCTTTCTTTTTCTCTTGGAAGGATATGGACTTTCTTCTCACGCACAAGACTTCTCACACCCCAAAATTTTCTCCAAAAATCTTCTTCTTGCATTCCCCACTCTTCTCCTCCTTTTATAACAACGTCAAACGTCTTATCCAAAAGAAAGGATAAAGATGAGTAATTGTACATTTGAATTCAAATCAAATTTTGAATTCAAATGGACACCAACTCATCCCTTATCTACTAAAGATGTGAGGCATGGCTTAAATTATGCATGGAGTGATTTCATGAGAAACTTTTTCTCATGTAATAAATGGGACGTAAAAAAAGGGATAAGGTGCAAAGATTGATTGCCCATTCAAATTCAAACTTTATTTTGAATTTGAATGGCCAACCAATCATCTTTATCCATTCATATGGCACATTAAAGTGGGGTGTGGAGAGGGCTTGACGTGAGAAAAAAATTCATGAGAAGTTCCTTCTCATGAATTCCAATGGTTGCAATGGAAGTGAGGTGGCGCATGGAGATTGGGTCAAGGTGGTTTAATTATTTAAACCAACCTAATTGAACCAAATAAGTTAGGTCCAATTAGACTAATTTAAATCTAACTAAATTAGGTTTAATTAGGCTCAATAAAATTCTAATCAAATCAAGAATTGACTAAGCCCAACCCCCGATCAAATCAGGGACCAAACCATTTTGACGATTAGGTCAACTCTTAACCTAATCGGGTCAAATCCAACTAAATCCAATTCAATTGGACTTGATTCAAAAAATAATTACTCAATCAAATTAAGTTAATTAGTGATCAAATCACTAATTAAATCTCTCATAAATACTTAATCCAAATCAGATGGGCAATCGAGCATCAGAATTCATCGATATGTAACCCTGATCGAAAAGTCCCAACCAGTGGGACTCTTGACCCCGGTACCCATAATGTGTGGAACTCGTGATCAGAGAATCCTAATTCTCGATCACTGAGTCCCAAACATGTAGGATTCTACATCAGCCATCAGATCAGATAGGAACCTCTAATGTGTGTGACCCCACAGGTTCGAACCTAAGCCGGTAGCACAGAAACCAATTCCTATACTAATCGAAGTGACCATCTAGCAATGGTACTCGACGTCTGGATAGGTTGAATAGTCGCAATCGCAACACTCAGAACCTACATGAATATGGTTACTATATAATTCATCCTTTTGACCCCTGTGTTTAGGACAACTCAGGGTTAAACTGTCAATCCTGATCAGATCATCTGAATCATGCTCAACTCAAACAGTCCTGTGACTCCTCACAAGGACTACCCTGGCCAAGGTTTTGCTAAATTAAAATATGACTGTACACAGCTCCTAAACTGGAGTGGTCAATCCCATCTTGACACACGCACCGATAAGTCAAGTACTTGACTACACCCAGCGGCCTTCCGTCACTGAATTAGAAATTCAGGTAGTCCAGTGCCTAAGTACAGTGAGTTGCTTGCAAGTCACCGTGGTGGTCTCAGGTTGGAGGGATATTTATACCCATATTCCATTGGAGCAAATCTTGACAGCAGAAATAGCTCCGGAGTTGGTCACGTTCAGTGCAGATGTACCCTTACATCTCACCTGTATGCCATACTAGTGTCTCCACACTCATTGGTTAAGAGAACAACCAACCTATATGACACACAATGACCTATGCTTGATAAACGTTGTCGTCCTTGGTAACAACGTATCATTTGGTCGCAAACAGATTTAAGGACTAAATGACAAATCCTCCTTTGTCGAGTCTAAATAGTCCTAAGGACTTCACCACAACATAGGAGTTCATTAGAAGATGAAATATTTTGTGATGAAAAATGCCAAAATAATTTTTATTAATTCATAATTCATGTACAAATATAAAAATGAGCACAACCGTCAACAGGCTGACGATTGACTTTGGGACACTATTCCCAACAATCTCCCACTTGGCCTAAAGCCAATCGGTGCAGTATCTAATACCCATCTTCGACTTGTAGTTGTCGAACTCCTTCACCGCAATGGCTTTAGTGAATGGGTCAGTCAGGTTCTCCTTCCCGTCGATCTTTTGAAGATCGACGTCACCTCGATCCACAATTTCTCGGATGAGATGGTAGCGACGCAGAATATGCTTCATTCGATAGTGTGCCTTTGGTTCCTTCGCCTGAGCAATGGCCTAGAGCTGTCACAGTAGAGCAGAACTGGACCAACAAGGGAGGGTGCTACTCCGAGCTCGGTGATGAATTTCTTCAGCCACACTGCTTCTTTGGCAGCATCTGATGCAGCGACATACTCCGCCTCGCAAACTGAATCAGCCACTGTGTGCTGCTTGAAACTTTTCCAGCAGATAGCCCCACCATTAAGAGTAAAAATAAATCCCGACATACTTTTGCTGTCATCGTGATCAGACTGAAAACTAGAGTCTATAAACCCTATAAGTCTCAAGTTCGATTCACCATAAACAAGCCACTGGTCCTTAGTATTTCTTAAATACTTCAGGATGGTTTTAACAACCTTCCAGTGATTCTCTCCTGGATCAGATTGGTATCTACTCACTACCCCTAGTGAGTATGCCACATCTAGTCGTGTACATATCATGGCGTATATGATAGATCCCACTACCGAAGCATATGTAATCCTACCCATACGCTTTCTCTCTTGAGGTGTTGTCAGATAATCCCTCTTTGAGAGAGAAATTCCATGGCCTATCGGAAGATAGCCTTTCTTGGAATTCTTCATGCTGAACCTCTTCAGCATAGTATCAATGTACGTGGACTGAGATAAACCAAGCAACCTTTTAGATCTATCCCTATAGATCCTCATCCCTAGGATGTAGGAAGCTTCTCCCAGATCCTTCATGGAGAACTGTAACGACAGCCAAATCTTTATTCCCTGTAATGCAGGGACATCATTCTCAATTAAGAGAATGTCATCCACATACAATACAAGAAATACTACTACTGGACCATTAGCCCACTTATAAATGCATGGCTCTTCTCCGTTCTTAATGAAGCCATACGTCTTGATCATCTTATCAAAATGTATGTTCCAACTCCGTGATGCCTGCTTAAGTCCATAAATGGACCTCTGTAGCCTGCACACCTTAGACTCATCTGTGGATGTGAATCCTTCAGGTTGTATCATCTACACCTCTTCATCCAACTCTCCATTTAGGAAAGCTGTCTTCACATCCATCTGTCAGATTTCATAGTCCAGATAGGCAGCTATCACAAGCATAATCCGAATGGATTTGAGCATTGCCACCGGAGAAAATGTCTCGTCATAGTCTATACCATAACGTTGACGATATCCCTTGGCAATCAAATGGGCTTTATAGGTTTTCACCTTTCCGTCTGCGCCTCTCTTCATCTTGAAGACCCACTTACACCCTATGGATTTTACTCCTTCGGGTGGGTCAACCAATGTCCACACATCATTGACCTTCATGGACTCCATTTTGGATTTCATGGCCTCTAGCCATTTCTCAGAGTCGGATCTTTGCATTGCATCTATGTAGGTGATCGGATCCTCATCATTTTCATCAAGTTCGATAGGATCGTCGTCCCAGACCAAGAAACCATAGTATCTGTCCAGTTGATGTGGTACTCTACCAGATCGCCTTAAGGGTGCTTGAACAATGGGCTCCAGATCTGATCTAATCAATTCCGGTTCAGGTTCAGCAACTTGTGTCAGTTTTTTCACCTGCCGAACTTCGTCAAGTTCGATCTTAGAGGCAACAGTCCCTTCACTAAGAAATTCCTTTTTTCAAAAAGATTGCCTTAAGGCTGACAAACACTTTTTGCTCATCAGCTAGGTAGAAGTAATACCCTTTGGTCTCTTTTGGGTACCCTATAAAATTATACTTGTCAGACCTAGGTCCAAGCTTGTCCGTAGTTAAACGTTTAACATAAGCCGGACACCCCCAAACCCTAAGATGCGAGAGTACTGGCTTACATCCTATCCATATCTCATATGGCATTTTGGTTACAGATTTACTCAGAACTCTATTTAGAAGGTAACAAGCTGATTCGAGCACATATCCCCAGAGAGAGATCGACAGACCAGCAAACCCCATCATGGATCGAACCATGTCCAACAAGGTCCGATTCCTCCTTTCAGATACACCATTATGTTGTAGTGTTCCAGGAGGAGTCCACTGAGAGAGAATCCCATTCTTCCCAAGATATGTCAGAAAATCATTGGAAAGGTATTCATCTCCTCGATCAGATCGAAGAATTTTAATACACTTTCCAGTTTATTTTTCTACCTCATTTCGGAATAGTTTGAACATTTCAAACGACTCCGATTTATGCTTCATTAAATAGACATACCCATACCTCGATAGGTCGTCTGTGAAGGTTATGAAGTAGAAATATCCACCTCTTGCACTTGAGCTCATGGGTCCACATATATCAGAATGTACCAAACCCAAGAGTTCACTGGCTCACTCACTTTTTTCAGTAAAAGGTGATTTGGTCATTTTACCAAGAAGACAGGACTCACAGGTTGGAAATGATTCACAATCACCTACTTCAAGAATTCCTTCTTGAGCCAACCTGTTTATCCTGTTCTTATTGATATGACCTAGCCTATAGTGCCAAAGGTAGACTTCTGACACATTATCTATTCTAGGACGTTTACCGAAGGTTTGAACCACATTAACAAGTTATGATAGAAAGTAAATTCTATTATTAAGTGGTCTAACAAACATTGTAACACCATTCAAAATGATATTGCAAACATTTCTTTTTATTAAAAATTGATAATCGTTCATGACCAAAAGGTCTACAGAAATAATATTTAATAAAAAGCTTGGACAATAGTGACATTCACTCAGAATTATATTTCGAGAATTGATTACAAGGTTCATGATTCCTAATGCTAGAACTGAAACTTTGCTTCCATCTCCAACGTTCAGAAATCTATCACCTTCATCAAATCTCCTACTGACCTGCAGACCCTGCATCGAATTGCAAATATGATAAGGGCTTTCGGTATCCAATACCCAGGCAGTAGTATCACAAATAGAAAAGTTGCAAGGTATTATCATATAAGTACCTTGCTTCTTCTTTGGCCTGTTCGGGTCCAGTGAGGCAATGTATAGAGGACAATTCCTCTTCCAGCGTCCCTACTTCTTGCAAAAGAAGGACTCCATCTGGCTCTGATCAGGCTTGCACTTCTTGGTCTGACCATGTGCAGACATCCCAACATGCGGTTGCACCTTCTTATTCTTCTTCTTCTTGTTCTTCTTCCCTTTCTTAAAGGGTCGAAGACCAGAAGAAGACCCTCCCATAATATTTATCGACTTCTTATGGAGCTGGTGGTCCTTCTCAAAGTTCTGCAGCAACCCCAACAAGCTGTGGTAGTTCACTGCAGGCTTTATCATTCGAAAATGAGTAAGGAAGGGAAGGTAGGACTTGGGCAGAGAATTAAGGATCGCATCCTTACCGAGCTGCTCATGCAGGGAAAAGCCCAGTTTACTTAGGTGCTCAATCATTTTGATCATGTACAGTACATGATCAGTGACTGAGGCTCCATCCCTCATCCGAGCATTGAAAATGGCACAACTAGTTTTGTGCCTTTCAACGTCGTCAGGCATGCCAAAAGAGTCGTTCAATATTTAAAGCATCTCCTGTGGTTGGGCATTCTCGAACCTGCGGCTGAACTCATCATTCATTGCCGCCAGCATAATGCACCAAACGGTGGTGCGGTCGTTGAGCCACTTCTAATAATTGTCTCGGACCGTCCCTCTAACGTTCGGGGCTGGCTCCTCAGGTGCCAGATCCGTTACTACATAAAGGATCCGCTCATGCTCAAGGATGATTTTTAATTTTCGATACCAGCTATCAAAATTAGGTCCCATAAGCTTGTCATTATCTAATAATGATCGGAGGGACAGGGTAGTGGCCATAGCTGCATAAAGAAAAATCAGACCTCTATTAGTACATAAATTATAAATACTAAAGACTTGGACTTTAGTCTAAAGTTTCTCCCAGTATTTTTACGAACTAGTAGCCTCAACCTCCAATTCGAGGAATTACTTTAATTCCTTAGTGGGTACTAAAATCCACACAGACTACACATGAGCCCAACTTTGGTTGGTCAACCCATGTGCATCTATGGGTAGGTTCATAACCAGTTGTTTCTCTAAACAACTTCTAGTAATTGATTTTGCCTCAGAACCTAATCAGTAGGCTTTGGCCTCCACTGAAAAGATCTGGTTAAGTCCAACCATTAACATGATTTGATTTGATGAATCGGATCAATAAATGATCAGACCCGACTTTGGCCGGCCAACCTGATCACCATCAGAAAGACTCAAACCAAATTATCATATTATGAATGATAATTCCATTAGTCAATAAGCACCAGGCCTTTGGGCCTCCAATGATTATTAAACTAATGGACTCATTATCACTCACTTAATGGGAGGCTATGACTTAGTTATCAATATAACTTAATCATTTTTAGGGACCTAATAATTTTTGAGGATTTTATTAAAAGATAGATGAGAAGAAAATATCCAGCCAATTTCAATCCTCCCACTGACTTCACCAAGTCAGATTAAAAAGGATTTAATTAAAGCTGGCATTAGGAGCACCTAAATCAATCAAATTGATTTACCTAATGACATGGGTGAGCCCTAATCACCAAGTGATCTAATCAAAATCTAATTCACCAGGTTGACCAGGTAAGTGAGATCAATGGTGGGGATAAGCCATTAACTCGTCAGAGATCGAATCACTGCGAATAGCTCCCACTTAAAAACCACTGGTCAAACTGCCAAACTTACCTTAGACACCAACCGGTTCATTAGTTTTAATTTGATCAACTTAGTAAATAGGGTTCCACCGCGTAGCCATAAATTAAGTCTATCTTGGTCTAGTTAAAGACATGGACCCATTCAACTACAACTATTGGAGTTGAGTCTAGAGTATCCTTAACCTAATCTAATTCAACTTTTGATTAGATTTGACCAATTACTCTAATTTAGTTCATTTCTTTAAGCTAACCTTAGGTCTAACCCAATTATGGATCTAATCCATCTAACCCATTAACCCACAAGTTTATGCAATTGTCTTAGGTCTTAATTCACAATTCTAGACCTACTAGACAACACTTAATTCTTTTAATTAAGTATTTGGGCTGATGGATCAGGGTTTGGCATTTCGAAAATAATTTTCAAATTTGAAAGATTTTATTTTTTGTTCATCAAATATGTTGACTCATTTCACAAATAGATCGCACATTTCATAAATAGCAATCCTATTGCTAATTACATAACAGAAAATAACTTAATCAAAATAAATCATGAATATTTCTTTAGATCTAATCTAACACATTCATGATAAATTTTATAATTGAACCTTTACATCTTAATTTCTTTTGCTACTTCATCTGTATGGGATATAATTGCAGCGGCACCCCTACCGCCATAGGAGACCCCATCGAATGGAAGGCGAGGGCCTTTAAACCCTACTTTTCTCCTATGATCGGACGGCCATGGCAACCAACCCAATTCGATTACTTGCTACTTGGATCAAGTATATCTAAATATACCAATTTCAAAATTTAAATTTTAAATTTTAAATTTCAAACAAATTTTAAATTTCAAATTTTAAATTTTTGAATTTCAAATTTTGAATTTCAAATTTTGAATTTCAAATTTGAAATTTCACCCAAATTTCAAATTTCAAATTTTAAATTTCAAATTTTGAATTTTGAATTTTGAATTTCAAATTTTAAAATTCAAAATTCAAATTTTGAATTTCAAATTTTTTTGAATTTTGAATTTCGAACAACTTTCAAAATTCAAATTTCAAATTTTAAATTTTAAATTTTTGAATTTTGAATTTCAAACAACTTTCAAAATTTAAATTTTAAATTTTAAATTTCAAATTTCAAATTTAAATTTTTAGATTACAACTTAATCTACGCATGCAAATATATATATCATATCTAAGAACCCGCTCTGATACCATTTGTGGAGAAATTCAATGCAGGGGTAAAATGATAATTTTAAAACTTTTCAAAATTATGATTTTATAATGGAAAAATATTAATTAATCTAATTAGTTAACATAAATTTATCCTACACTAGGATCTAAATATGATATATAGCATGCATGTATTTAAATTTAAAATTCAAATTTGAACAATAAATACTTTATTGTAATGTGTTCAGAACACAATACCTTTGTGCGGATAGTAGATCGTCGCAATCAGATCACCATCGGGAGAGTCTGATCATCACGATGCAGTCACACAGTATGTCTAGCCTCTGTGGATCGTCCACATGAAACTCTCGGTCTGATCGACTCCTCACGAGTGCTAGCTCGTTGTAGAGCCCTTTTGATGGTTGATGCTGATCGAACTCCTTCGATCGATGTCTGTCGATTTTTCGAACACTCCAGATCATCAACAGACATGCTTGAGAGGATGTTGAAGATCTCTCTGAGATTTTATGGGCTCACAACACTCGTAGCTCACTTTCTCACTTCCCGAACCCCAGGCTAAAACTCTAGGGAACTTACCGAAAACCTTGCACCCACTTTTCTTTCTTTTTCTCTTGGAAGGATATGGACTTCCTTCTCACGCACAAGACTTCTCACACCCCAAAATTTTCTCCAAAAATCTTCTTCTTACATGCCCCACTCTTCTCCTCCTTTTATAACAACGTCAAACGTCTTATCCAAAAGAAAGGATAAAGATGAGTAATTGCACATTTGAATTCAAATCAAATTTTGAATTCAAATGGATACCAACTCATCCCTTATCCACTAAAGACATGAGGCGTGGCTTAAATTGTGCATGGAGTGATTTTATGAGAAACCTTTTCTCATGTAATAAATGGAGCGTAAAAAAAGGGATAAGGTGCAAAGATTGATTGCCCATTCAAATTCAAACTTTATTTTGAATTTGAATGGCCAATCAATCATCCTTATCCATTCATATGGCACATTAAAGTGGGGTGTGGAGAGGGCTTGGCATGAGAAAAAAATTCATAAGAAGTTCCTTCTCATGAATTCAAATGGGTGCAATGGAAGTGAGGTGGCGCATGGAGATTGGGTCAAGGTGGTTTAATTATTTAAACCAACCTAATTGAACCAAATAAGTTAGGTCCAATTTGACTAATTTAAACCCAACTAAATTAGGCTTAATTAGGCTCAATAAAATCTTAATCAAATCAGAAATTGACTAAGCCCAACCCCCGATCAAATCAGGGACCAAACCATCTTGACGATTAGGTCAACTCTTAACCTAATCGGGTCAAACCCAACTGAATCCAATTCAATTGGACTTAATTCAAAAAATAATTACTCAATCAAATTGAGTTAATTAGTGATCAAATCACTAATTAAACCTCTCATAAATACTGAGTCCAAATTTGATGGACAATCGGGCATCAGAATTCATCGATATGTAACCCTGATCGAAAAGTCCCAACCAGTGGGACTCTTGACCCCGGTACCCATAATGTGTGGAACTCCTGATCAGAGAATCCTGATTCTCGATCACTGAGTCCCAAATATGTAGGATTCTACATCAGCCATCAGATCAGATAGAAATCTCTAATGTGTGTGACCCCACAGGTTCGAACCTAAGCCGGTAGCACAGGAACCAATTCTTGTACTAATCGAAGTGACCATCTAGCAATGGTATCCGACGTCTGGATAGGTCGAATAGTCATAATCACAATACTCAGAACCTATATGAATATGGTTACTATATAATTCATCCTTTTGATCCCTGTGTTTAGGATGACTCAGGGTTAAACTGTCAACCCTGATCAGATCATCCGAATCGTGCTCAACTCAAACAGTCCTGTGACTCCTCACAAGGACTATCCTGGCCAAGGTTTTGCTAAATTGAAATATGACTGTATACAGCTCCTAAACTGGAGTGGTCAATCCCATCTTGACACACACACCGATAAGTCAAGTACTTGACTACACCCAGCAGCCTTCCATCACTGAATTAGAAATTCAGGTAGTCCAGTGCCTAAGTGCAGTGAGTTGCTTGCAAGTCACCGTGGTGGTCTCAGGTCGGAGGGATATTTATACCCATATTCCATCGGAGTAAATCTTGACAGCAGAAATAGCTCCAGAGTTGGTCACATTCAGTGTAGATGTACCCTTACATCTCATCTGTATGCCATACCAGTGTCTCCACACTCATTGGTTAAGAGGACAACCAACTTATATGGCACACAACGACCTATGCTTGATAAACGTTGTCATCCTTGGTAATAACGTATCATTTGGTTGCGAATAGATTTAAGGACTAAATGACAAATCCTCCTCTGTCGAGTCTAAATAGTCCTAAGGACTTCACCACAACATAGGAGTTCATTAGAAGATGAAATATTTTGTGATGAAAAATATTAAAATAATTTTTATTAATTCATAATTCATGTACAAATACAAAAATGAGCACAACCATCAACAGACTGACGATTGACTTTGGGACACTATTCCCAACATAAGGTTCATACTTAGTTCGAGTGTATTGAGTCAATTTCTAACTTCATTGCATCTAATCATTTCATAAAATCGATGTCAGATATTGTCTCATCAAAGGTATTAGGATCATCACCATGACCCTTATCTCGCATAAGGAATATTTTTTCTACTTCCACCATAAGCATACTCATGTATCTTTCAGAAGGATAACCCTACTAGATCTACGAGGTGGTTGAGAAATATCAACTACTGGCTTATAAATAATGGATTTTTGAGGATCCATAGCTCTTTGCTCATCAGAGATCTTCTCTTTAAGCTCAACTAATCTTCTACTACCACTATCCTAGATAAACTATTTTTCTAGAAATATGATGTTCTGACTCACAATCACATTATGATCTTGTAGAAAATAAAAATAATATCCTATTGATTCTTTTGGATATCCAATAAAATGAGCTATTACAAATCTATTCTCTAATTTATCATCATATATTTTTTGACATAGGTTGGACATCTCCAAGTCTTTAGATAATCTAAACTAGACTTCTTACTATACCATATCTCATATGGTGTGGTGGGAATGGTTTTTGATGGAATCCTATTCAATAGGTGAATTACAGTTAATAAAATATATCTCCAAAGATATAATGATAAATAATTGAAACTCATCATGGACCTGACCATATCTAATAGGGTCCTATTCCTCCTTTCGGATATCCCGTTGAGTTGAGGTGTTTCAAAAGGAGTCTATTGAGAGACTATACCATTGTCTTTAAGATATCCTAAAAATTTTATGACTAAGATATTCATCTTCTCGATCAGATCAAAGAACCTTAATGGGTTTGTTTGTTTATTTTTCTGCTTCATTTCTGAATTTTTCAAAATTTTCAAAGATTTCAGACTTGTGTTTCATCAGATACATATATCCATACCATGACAGATCATCGATAAAGGTGATGAAGTAGCTATAACTATCCCTAACTTACACATCAAATGGCCCACACATATCGATGTGTACTAGGATAAGTAACTCAGCGATACTTTCCCTATGTCCCATAAAGGATAACTTAGCTATTTTTTTCTTGAAGGCAAGATTTATAAGCTGGATACAACTATGAATTAAAAGAGTTAAGGATCCTATCTTTTTTTAGTTTGTTTATCTTGTTCTCTTCAATATGGTCTAGTCTATGATGCCATAAGTACTTTTGGTTAATTTCATCTCTGAATCTCTTTTGACCTACAGCACTCACTACTTATTCATTTGAATTTATATTCGCATCAACATGCAAGTGATAAAGATTGTCAATTAAAAGACCACATGCAATCAATCTATTTCATAAATAAATAAAACAAAAATCTTTACTAAAATTAAAATCAAATTCATCTTGTGCTAGAATAGACATGAAAATCAAATTTTGACTAGCTACAGAAATAAAATAATAGTCTTTTAAATCTAATCTAAATCTTGATGGTAATCAAAGAGGATAAGTGCCAACGACTTCTATAGTAACTTTTGCTCCATTACCAATCCGAAGGATCATATCATCTTTTCTTAACCTCTTACTTTCTATTAGACTTTGTATTGAAGTACATATATGAGCACTTGAACCAGAATCCAATATCCAGCTAGAAGTAGAAGAAACTGTTAGGCTAGATTCAATTACGAGCATACCTTCTAAAGGTTTGTTACCCTTTTTGGTCTTTAGGCTCTCCAGATAAAGTGGATAATTCTTTCTCCAATGATCGTTAGCATCACAATGAAAACACTTTCCCTTATCTGCAGCCTTCTTTGGAATGTTCTTCTTTGGCTTGCTATCTTTCTTCTGCTTCTTCATGGGTTTATTCTTCTTCTTTCAACTAATTTTTTTCTTGGATGAAGAAGTCTACTCCATAATGAGAATAGTACCCTTTGAACTCTTCAACATTCCTCAATAGTGACCAACATGTCGACCAGTTTGAGTATAGTGCAATCTAATTTATTCATATAAAAAATTATAATAAATTGACTATATGAACTTGTAAGAGATTGAAGGATCAAATCCATCTATAATTCTTTTTGCATATTCAGTCTGAGCTTCTCAAACTCCTCTACATCTTTGATCACTGTCATATAGTGTTGATGGACTAACTATCCTTCATATATCTTCATATTGAAGAGTCTTTTGGATACTTCGAAGCACGCAATACGACTCTGCTTACCATACAACTCTTGTAGGTGAGTGATCATAGCCCTGGCAGTGGGTATATGCTCATGCTGGCTCTGTGACTCATTTGACATAAAAGTCAGTACATAACACTTAATCTGATTGTCTTCATCGATCCACTTATCATATGCTGCTCTCTACTCAGCGCTAGGATGGTTTGATAATACTAAAGGGTACTAGTCGAATATATGGCCTAATTTTTCAGAAGTCAGAATAATCTTAAGATTTCTAAGTCAGTCTTTAAAATTAGTTTTGATCAAATGATTGGACTCAAAGATGCAGGTTAGAGAGTTTGAAGCTGACATGGTTTGACTACGAGAGTAGAGATTCAAGTTAGACTTTTGTATTTTAAATTTTATATTTACTCTAGAGACTTTAAGAAGCAAACAAATACTCCCACTATTTTTTTCAGATTCCAACACTCTTTGGGTGGGAAGCAAAAATCTTAATGCAACAACTAAATTTTTAGTGGGTGCTGCAGTCCTACTAATACTATGCACCTCACCTAATAGTTATTGGTAACCGCACACTGATGCATGGATAACTCTTTGACTAGAAGCTTCTCTAAGCATGTTGCAGCAACTTAATCTCTAAGTTGTGTGGGCTCACCTAGCAATTATTGACCACACTTCTTAGTTAAATCTGACCCACCATTCATAAGCAAGAGCAAAATCATCATTGGATCTCTCACATAATAGTTATTGGGTCTAACCCCATCCTTATCATAGAGTAACTCTTTACTAATAGAGTAGTTATATGTTTTCGATGCAACTGAACCACTGTGATCAATCGAGAGTAATCAAAATCAATAGCATGCCCGTACATCTACAACGATGAAAGATCTATGGACTTAATATTTATGAGAAGATTTAGATTTAGATCTCATTTAATTAGTCATCATATGACTGATCTAATTGTCATGGACTAAACCAAACTACCAAATAACCTTATTCAAGACTCAATCTTCCAAATTGATCAGGTAAGTGGAGATCGGTGGGGGTTCCTCCTATTGCTTTTCTTATACACCAATAAATTGGCCAAGTTAGCAAATAGAACTAATTAAAAAACTACCTCTTAATTACTTATCTTAGACACCAGTAGGTCAATTGATCCAAATAGATTAGCTAAAGTGAATTAGGCTCAAGCTATTGAGCTGAATTAGGTCCTTAGGTTAATAGATTTTACATATAGGATTTAATCAATTTGATCAATAATAATTGTATGATCTAAAACTTAATTGATCTAACCTTAATTAATACTTGACTCAGTTTGATCAATTACTTAATCAAATTAGACCCATTATATCTAAATCAAAAATCCTAGATGTAACCTAATTACATAACCTAATTATTGATTTACCCTTGACCAAAACTCTTAGGCACAAACATAAATTTCAGATTATAAATCTAAATTTTTTGCATAAAAGGTAAGTTTTAAATTATGAAACTAATTTTCAGATTTAACATACAAGTATATATCTCATATATGTATGTAAAATTTAAATCTAAACAAAAATTTAGATCTTGTCATGATATCATATATCTCATATATAAATTATCAATTAATTTTTAAATTAATTTTTAAATCTAAATATATAATTATACATCTCATATATAAATTATAAATTAAATCAAAATAATTTTTAGATTTATACATGCATCTACATATCATATATATACGAACTATAAACTAATCTAGAATAAATTTTAGATCTATACATGCCTTCACATATCGAATATATGAACTAAAAATTAAATCTAAAATAAATTTTAAATTTAAATTAAATATCCATATATGTCATGTATTAATTAAAATCAAATTTTGAAATTTTTTTCAAAAATATGTATGTCAATTTTATGTATATGAAATATGTGACTTTGATACCATAGTAGAAATTTTGTGTAGGGTGCATACATGTGTGTTTTAAATTTTTTTTTTAAAATAATATAATAAAATTAAGATTAAAATAATTTTTAATCTAATACATATATGCATAAAATATAAAATTTATGAATCTACTTCATATGCTGAAATTGAACACATACTGAATTTTATGCTAAAATTAAATATGTGATTGAATCACATATCTATTTCGTAATTTTTTTTTCTGATTCTAATTTAAAAGAAGATAAGTTCTTCTTTAGTTATGCAAGTATTAGGTCTCTATAAGTATCTACTCAAGATCAGTCTGGAATAGCCCTCTATAGTGTTGATCTTTCTTCTCTAAGAATGATCACCTTGCGAATCTGAATAAGCTTGGATCGTGATCAACTCTTTGATCCTTTTCTTGATCATTTTTTTCTCTTCTTTTTTTGCTCTCTTTTTTTTGATTATGAAGCAACCAAAGTTTGAAAATCAGCAATCAAGAGGGATGCCCAAACACCTTTTGGACATGGAGATGGAGGATGCCCAACAAGCTTGGACGTTGGAACTAGAAGAGAGAAGAGAGGGAGGCATGGGGAGGCTTTTGGAGACTTAGAACTTGCTAAAATTCTAATGATAAGACCCTTAGAAAAGGGCTCTTTAAATAGGTAAAAAATTTGAATCCTATTCAAAATCAAACAGCCCCTTAATGTAAGTCTTATTCGCATTAAGAATCTTTGTAGCTCCCAATCTTTGACCACCCTTAGGAGAAGCATGTGGCGCCAACACTTGGTGCCTTTTGGCCCACTCTCTCATATGCCACATAGGGCTTATGGGATGGCCCTTGCTGGTCCTACATGCCATCTATTAAGTGGGCATGCCCAACTTGATCAAATCAAGTGGCACCCCACTAAAATTAATTAAGTAATTAATCAAGGGTTGGAATCTTTAATCCATATGATCCAAAATTCTAGGTACCCAACAATTAGAGCTCAATAAATCTAATTCATTTATGTTATCAATAGATAATTAACTTGAATTAATCTTATCAAATAAGTAATTCAAATGCAAAGAGAACCTTTGGTTCAACCTTGTGCTAGCAAGGTTATCCTGAACCCAATAGGCTTTTTCTAAACCTAATTGAGATTTCATAAGTCTAATTGCTTATTGTAGGTCTAATCCCTTTGTTATGTGATCTCATAGGTTCAATTCTGTCTGGTAGTGAGATATACCATGATCTCTATCATAGTATCATTAAAATTCTTTTTAATGGATCGAAACGATTCCACTCTAACTCAATAAGAATTGTCGATCCTGAACAATCATAGTGAGTTCTCACAATCCATCCATGATACCTAGCAGTATGTAGTGACAATCCAGCAGAATCGAAAAAGAACCTCAAGGTATAGTTCATATGTGATTCAGTCCCTCTATCGTGAGTCCCGACTAGATGGTAGGTTATGGATAAATTGTCAAATCTTATCATCAGTCATATGATAGATTCAATTAGCTCAAGTTCAATTATGATCCTCATGAAAATTTTTTTTTATTCATCATACTGTTGTGGCCACAAACTCACAGACTTAGCCTCATAAATTTTATAAGACTACTTCTTTCTATCAAGATCGATTGATTCCATTTAGATGCACATCCTACTCGTACAGTAGATCAACTATCGCCAACATCCACTATAAGGATATAATGAGGTCATATTTATGTATCAGTCAAACTCCAGCAGCCTCACTGTGAGCAACCATGCCATCACAGGTCAAAAGATTATTTACACAATTATAGCATCGAAACAATCACTGACAATTGAGTAAAAATCCAAGTGATCTCTCATATGATCACACTTAATACTAGTTATTCTCTAACAACTATCCGTACTTATCGCTTAGTATCTCTACACTGTAGATCAGAGACTCATCTATCCCAAAAAAAATGATCTATACGTTGGTCTATCTGAATCGATCACCATCCTCATGATGATACTATGATTGGGAGAAATTTAGAAATTTTATACATGCCTCTCATTTTCAATTCTTTAAGAATATGTATCAAAGTATTAATTTCATGGATGATTCAAGGACACATCACACTTGAATGAAAATAAAACTTATCTTTTTATTGTTCAAATCAATATTTTAAGTATAAAATTATACCTTAGATTTATTACAATGTATCAGTCATATTGACTTCTAGGACATGCATCCAATAGTTTGTTGAGGTGTGCAAAAGATAAAAAAAAGGATGGGGCACTCCATATGATGAATGCCCCACCCTTCTTCCTTTCCAATGTCCATGAGATGGATGATTCTTCTCCCTTCCTCTCTTCCAACATCTATGAGATGGACATGATTTCTTTCTCTCTTTCTTGGTCCAAGAGTTGGATGCCTCATCTCTCTTCTTCTCCTCCACAATCAGTCCAAGAGTTGGACAAAAAAAAAAAAAGAGATTAGATCTTTTGTTCTTTTTCTTCAGATCTTTTTCTTTCTCTTAAGAAGAGAAAAGAAACAGAAATTAAATTAGATCTATTTTTTTGATCCTCTTATAAATCTCTTTGATTTTTTTGAGAAAAGAATAAAAAGAGATCAAAGATTTAACAATCTAAGAAACGATCTCTGTAAGAGAGCTAGCATCCCAATGAGATTGAAATTCTTGATCAGATCAATCTCGTGTGGGTATGTGTAATGGTCAGATTCTTATGCGGCTTCAAAAGGATCTTGAATATATCTGCAGATCATCAGATTGTGACTTTAACAGACCATGAAGATATTCACGAATCATCGGATCGCAGTGAAGATCTATCCATGCAAAGGTAAAAATCTAATTTTTATTTCTGTATATTTTAATCTTGTACATACGATGATGTCTGGTTTATGTTGAGATATTATCTCCATATGCATGCTTGATTAAATTAGCTTTAATCAGAGATTTGTTTTAGCATCGTTCTAACATAAGGTTGTCCTGATATAACATTGATACATTATATTGCATGGTTGTCCTAGAATGATGTTGAAAAAATTTTAAAATTTTTTTCTACTGTATATTGAAACTTTTGAAATCTCTGTATGCATATTGGATCATCATGTGATGGTGTTTCCTAATAAGCTTTGCCTCTGAGGACTCGAATTGAGAACCTCAAAAAAAACTTATACTGGACTCAATGAGATACTGTTGAAGTAAAGAAGAAACTCCAAAAGATGAAGATGAGTAACAATGAGGCTTCGACAAAAGTAGAATATCTAAGGAAGTGCCTTAAGCAGGCGAACAAAGAATATTTTGCTGAAAGGTGTAGGTTGACTGAAGAGCACAGTAAATTTATGAAGTTGGCTAGAGAGAACAATTGGAAGATGGATGCGATGATGGTTCTCTGCAATGAAAAATTATGTGAGGCCCAAGATGAGATGACAAAGCTGAAGTATACTATAGCATCAGGCAAAGTTATTGGCAAAGAAAGAGGGGATTCGACTATCCAGATCAACCAACTTTAGAGTGATCTTTGTTCAGTTGAGGATGTGATCAGGAACTCAACCGAGTGAGAGATGTTGAGAGATCAGTAGTTAATGATATTCGAAGTGAACTTATTTCAACTCAGAGAACCATCACTGATCTCTCAAAAACTTTGAGCAAAGATAGGCCCACGAAGGCCGAGCTCTGCATGAAGCTCACAGCGAGCACGGTGGTACCAACTACACCGAAGCTACTGTTAGAAGGTTGGAGGATAGGCTTTCCATGACCCTGCTCAATACAACTCTTAAAGTGGCGGACATATCAGTCATGGCTTTTGATGTCAGCTTTGAGGAGTGCAAGAGTTTAGTCAGGTGACTTTTCCCCAAAGTTGACTCCCACCTCAACATCCTTAGAGATAATGAACATGCTGGTCTTGTGGGGCCTATGGCTGGAGAAACATTGGGTACTATGATCGGAGGAATGCTGGATCCAGGACATGCCAAAACTTTATCAACTAAAGGTGGACCTTCTGAATGTTGATGTACTTTTATTTTTCTTCTTGTAGATATCTTTTTTTAGCTTCTATAACCAAGTTTATCAATAAAATAAATTTGGATTGAAGTTTTTCATTTCACCTGTTCTTTTATGCTTTGGTGACCTTGTATTCCTATAGTAATCATAGATCAACTTTGTCCTTCTCTTTGAGAGTCCTTGAGGTTAGGTCTCTGAAGGTTCTTTTAGGTTAGCCTTCATTTTTTGGATAGCTGAAGTCAGTAGGTTGAGCGTCCTTATAAATTCACACTCCAAGATCCTTGTAGGTTAGTCTTTGCTTCTTCATCAGTCGGGGTCTTTATCGGTCCCGCTTGCTAGAAAGCAAGGGATCATTGAGGGTCATTATAGGTTAGCCCCCATTTCTCAACTATCAAAGTCTCCTTCCTATGTATGTTGGATTGGTTAACATTAGGGATCCTTATAGCTTAGCCACCACTTACTGCATGACTAAGATCTTCATGGATGCTGGCTTGTTGACAAGCAAGCGGCCTTTAGGGGTCCTCATAGGTTAGCCTCCACTTCTTAACCACTGAGATCTTCATTGTTGATGCTTTGGATTGATAGGCTTCGAGGGTCCTTTTAGGATAGTCTTTGCTTCTCGCATGACTAGAGATTTTCACTTTTCTTATCTTGAGATGAGTGGCATTCGTCGCTCAAGGTCGTGCGAGATTTTTAGCCTACTGGTTGCAAGAGATGATAACATTTTTGAAGAAAGATATTTTATTAGCTGATTATCAAGTTACATCATTGGTAACATATTTGGAGATTCTTTGAGTTCCATGGCTGAGGTAAGGGTGTTTCATCCTATTGTTTGAGGCGATAAGCTTCTGATCTGATGATTTTGTCTACTTGGTAGGGGCCTTCTCACTTTGGAGATAATTTTTTGTTGGGAAGAGTGTCCCAAAGCCAATCGTCAGTCTGTTGATGGTTGTGCTCCTTTTGTATTAGTACATGAATTATAAATAAATAAAAATTATTTTGATATTTTTTCATCACAAATATTTCATCTTCTAATGAACTCCTGTGTTGTGGTGAAGTCCTTAGAACTATTTAGACTCGACAAAGGAGGATTTGTCGCTTAGTCCTTAAACATGTTCGCGACCAAATGATACGTTGTTACCAAGGACGACAACGTTTATCGAGCATAGGTCGTTGTGTGCCATATGGGTTGGTTGTCCTCATAACCAAAGAGTGTAGAGACACTGGTATGGCATACAGGTGAGATGTAATGGTACATCTGCACTGAACGTGACCAACTCTGGAGCTATTTCTACTGTCAAGATTTGCTCCGATGGGATATGGGTATAAATATCTCTCCGACCTGAGACCGCCACGGTGACTTGCAAGCAACTCACTGTACTAAGGCACTGGACTACCTGAATTTCTAATTCAATGACAGAAGGCTGCTGGGTGTAGTCAAGTACTTGACTTGTCGGTGCGTGTGTCAAGATGGGATTGACCACTTCAGTTTAGGAGCTGTGTACAGTCGTGTTTCAATTTAGCAAAACCTTGGCCAGGGTAGTCCTAGTGAGGAGTCACAGGACTAATTGAGTTGAGCACGATTCGGATGATATCATCAGGGTTGACAGTTTAACCCTGAGTCATCCTAAACATAGGGGTCAAAAGGGATGAATTATACGGTAACCATATTCACGTAGGTTCTGAATGTTGCGATTGCGATTATTCGACCTATCCAGTCGTCGGGTACCATTGCTAGATGGTCACTTCGATTAGTACAGGAATTGGTTTCTGTGCTACCGGCTTAGGTTCGAACCTGCGGGGTCACACACATTAGTGGTTCCTTTCTGATCAGATGGCTGATTATGAGTCTTATGTGTCTGAAACTCTATGATTGAGAATTAGGATTCTCTGATCATGAGTTCCACACATTTTGGGTACCGGGGTCAAAATTTTGAATTTAAAATTTTGAATTTAAAATTTGAACTCTTTGATCAGGGTTTCATATCGATGGTCTCTGATGCCTGATTGCCCATCAAATTTGGACTCAATATTTATGAGAGGTTTAATTAGTGATTTGATCACTAATTAACACAATTTTATTGAATAATTATTTTTGGATCAAGTCCAATTGAATTGGATTCAGTTTGGATTGACCCGATTAGGTTAAATGTTGACCTAATCGCTAAGGTGGTTTAGTCCCTGATTTGATCAGGGGTTAGGTTTAGTTAATTTCTAATTTGATTAGGATTTTATTGAGACTAATTAAGCCTAATTAAGTTGGATTTAATTTATTCTAATTGTGCTTAACCTATTTAGATTAGGTTGGCTTAATTAGGTTCAAACCATCTTGACTTTTCTCCCTGCGCCACCTCACTTCTTCTGTGCATATTTAAATTCACAAGAAGCAACTTCTCATAAATTTTCTCCACACAGAAGCCATCCCATGCCCACCCTTGTGTGCCAAATATCTGAATAAAAATAAGTTGGTTGGCCATTCAAATTCAAAAGAAAGTTTGAATTTGAATGAGCAACCAACTAATCCATGCGCCATGGTCTTATCTTGTGCGCCCCATATTTTACATGAGAAAATATTTCTCGTGTAAACTCTTCATGCACAAATCAACTCACGCCCCTTCTCTTCTCATGCACAAGTGGATAGGGATGAGTTGGTTTTGCATTTGAATTCAAATTTGATTTGAATTCAAATGTGCAACCACTTATCTTTATCCTCTCACGCGGATAAGACACGTTCGATGTTGTTTTAAAAAAAGGAGAAAGGTGGGACGTGTGTAAAAATTTTAGGAGAGAAACTTTGGGGCATGAAGAAAGTTTGTACACAAGGTGAAGGTCCAAAACCTTTCGAGAGAAAAAGAAAGAAAAGAAAGAAAATTGAGCGCAGGGTTTCTAATGTGTACCCTAGGGTTTCAACCTAGGGTTTGGGAAGTGAGATTGGTGTGCCACGAGTGTCGTGAGTCCACCAAATTTTAGGAAGAGATCCATCAGCCTCTCAAGCAATCGTGCAAATGATCTGGAGCATCCAAAGAGTCGGTACACATTGATCGAAGGAGTTCGATCAACATCTGCCATCAAAAGGGTGAAATCACGAACTAGCATTCGTGAGGAGCTGATCAGACGGGAGCTTCGTGTGGATGATTCACAGAGGCCAGACATTTGTGTGGTTGTGATGTGACGATCAGAGCCCCCCGACGGTGATCAGATTGCGATGATCGACTATCCGCAAAAGGTGATGTGTTCTGAACACAGTACTGTAAAAGATTTACTGATTCAAATTTGAATTTCAAATTTAAATGCATGCTGTTGTATCATATTTAGATCCTAGTGTAGGGTTAATTAGTATTAATTAATGAGATTAATTAATAATTTTACTATAAAATAGTAATTTTGAAAAAGTTTTAAAATTACCATTTTGCCCCTGCACTAAATTTTTGCTTCAAATGGTATCAGAGCATGGTTCTAGAATATGATATACATATGCATGCATAGATTAAGATGTAATCTATAAGTTTAAATTTAAAATTCAAAATTCAAAATTTAAAATTCAAAAAAAAAAATTTGAAATTTGAAATTTGTTAGAAGTTTCAAATTTAAAATTCAAAATTTGAAATTTGGTTGAAATCTCAAATTTGAAATTTGAAATTTAAAATCCGAAATTTGAAATTTGAAATTCAAAATTCAAAATTTAAAATTTAAAATTCAAAGATTGGAAATTCGAAATTTGAAATTTGGTTGAAATCTCAAATTTGAAATTTAAAATTTGAAATTTGAAATTTGAAATTCAAAATTTAAATTTTGAAATTGATATATTTAGATATACTTGATTCAAGTAGCAAGTAATATAATTGGGTTGGTTTCCATGGCCGTTCGGTCATAGAAGAAAAGTAGGGTTTAAAGGCCCTCTCTTCCCATTCGATGGGGTCTCCTATGGCGGTAGGGGTGCCGATGTAATTATATCCCATGCCGATGAAGCAGTGAAAGGACTTAATTAAGAAATTTATTATGAATGTGTTAGATTAGATCTAAAAGAAAATTTATGATTTATTTTGAGTTATTTTCTGTTATGACATGAGCAATAGGATTGCTGTTTATGAATTGTGCTGACCTGTTTGTGAAATGAGTCAACACATTTGGTGAACAAAAAATAAAATTTTTCAAAATTTAAAAATTATTTTCAAAATGCCAATCCCTGACCCATCAGCCCAAGTACTTAATTAAAAGAATTAAGTATTGTCTAGTAGGTCTAGAATTGTGAATTAAGACCTAAGACAATTGCATAAACTTGTGGATCAATGGGTTAGATGAATTAGGTCCATAATTGGGTTAGACCTAAGGTTAGCTTAAAAAATAGACTAAATGAAGTAATTGGTCAAATCTAATCAAAAGTTGAATTAGATTAGGTCAAGGATACTCTAGACTCAACTTCAATAGTTGTAGTTGAATGGGTCCATGTCTTTAACTAGACCAAGATGGACTTAATTCATGGCTACGCGGTGGAGCCCTATTTACTAAGTTGATCAAAATTAAAACTAATGAACCGGTTGGTCTCTAAGGTAAGTTCGGCAATTTTGACCAGTGGTTCTTAAGCGGAAGCTACTCGCATTGATTCGATCATTGACGAGTTAATGGCAAATCCCCACCACTGATCTCACTTACCTGGCCAATCTGGTAAGTTAGATTTTGATTAGATCACTTGGTGATTAGAGCTCACCCATGTCATTAGGTAAATTAGTGTGACTGATTTAGGTGCTCCTAATGCCAGCTTTAATTAAATCCTTTTTTAATCTGACTTGGTGAAGTCAGTGGGAGGATTGAAATTGGCTGGATGATTTCTTCTCTACTATTCTTTAATAAAATTCTCAAAATTATTAGGTCTCTAAAATGATTAAGTTATAATGATAACTAAGTCATAGCCTCCCATTAAGTGAGTGATAATGAGTCCATTAGTTCAATGATCATTGGAGGCCCAAAAGCCTGGTGCTCATTGGCTAATAGAATTATTATTCATAATATGATAATTTGATTGAGTCTTTCTAATGGTGGTTAGGTTGGCCGGCCAAAGTCGGGCCTGATCATTTATTGGTCCGATTCACTAAATTAAGTCATGTTAATGGTTGGACCTAACCAGATCTTTTTAGTGGAGGCCAAAGCCTACTGATTAGGTTCTGGGGCAAAATCAATTACTAGAAGTTGTTTAGAGAAACAACTGGTTAAGAACCTACCCATAGATGCACATGGGTTGACCAACCAAAGTTGGGCTCGTGTGTAGTCTGTGTGGATTCTAGTACCCATTAAGGAATTAAAGTAATTCCTCGAATTGGAGGATGAGGCTACCAGTTCGTAAAAATATTGGAAAAAATTTTAGACTAAAGTCCAAGTCTTTAGTATTAATTTATGTACTAATAGAGGTCTCGTTTTCCTTTATGCAGCTATAGCCACTACCCTGTCGCTCCGGTCATTATTAGATAATGACAAGCTCATGGGATCCAATTTCGATAGCTGGTATCGAAAATTGAAAATCGTCTTTGAGCATGAGCGGATCCTTTATGTAGTAACGGATCCAGCACCTGAGGAGCCAGCTCCGAATGCTAGTAAGGCGATCCGAGACACTTACTTGAAGTGGCTCAATGACCGCACCACCGTTCGATGTATTATGCTGGCAGCAATGAATGATGAGTTCAGCCAAAGGTTTGAGAACGCCCAGCCACAGGAGATGCTTCAAATATTGAACGACTCCTTTGGCACGCCTGACGACTTTGAAAGGCACAAAACTAGTTGTGCCATTTTTAATGCTCGGATGAGGGATGGGGCCTCAGTCACTGATCATGTACTGTACATGATCGAGATGATTGAGCGCCTAAGCAAATTGGGCTTTCCTCTGCACGAGCAGCTCAGTAAGGATGTGATCCTTAATTCCTTGCCCAAGTCCTTCCTCCCATTCCTTACTCATTTTCGAATGACAAAGCCTGCAGTAAACTACCATGGATTGTTGGGGTTGCTGCAGAACTTTGAGAAGGATCACCAACTCCATAAGGAGTCGGTGAATGTAGTGGGAGGGTCTTCTTCTCGTAGTCAACCCTTTGGAAAGGGGAAGAAGAACAAAAATAAGAAAAATAAGAAGGTGCAATCTCATGCTGGGACAGTAGCACAGGGTCAGACCAAGAAGCGCAAGCACGACTAGAGCCAGGCAGAGTGCTTCTTTTGCAAGAAGCAGGGGCATTGGAAGAGGAACTGTCCTCAATACATTGCCTCCCTGGATCCGAACAGGCCAAAGAAGAAGCAAGATAATTATATGATAACTCCTTGCAACTTTTTGATTTGTGATACTACTGCCTGGGTATTGGATACCGAAAGCCCTTATCATATTTATAATTCGATGCAGGGTCTGCAGGTCAGTAGGAGATTTGATGAAGGTGAGAGGTTCCTGAACGTTGGAGATGGAAGCAAAGTTTCAGTTCTAGCTTTAGGAATCATGAGTCTTGTAATCAATTCTCATAATGTAATTCTGAGTGAATGTCACTATTGTCCAAGTTTTTTATTAAATATTATTTTTGTAGGCCTTTTGGCCATGTATGGTTATGATTTTTTAATAAAAAGAAATATTTGCAATATCATTTTGAATGGTGTTACAATATTTGTTGGATAATTAAATAATGGAATTTACTTACTATCATAGCCTGTTAATGTGGTTCAAAACTTTGGTAAATGCTCTAGAATAGATAATGTGTCAGAAGTCTACCTTCGGCACTGTAGGCTAGGTCATATCAATAAGAACAGGATAAACAGGTTGGCTCAAGAAGGAATTCTTGAAGTTAGTGATTGTGAATCACTTCCAACCTGTGAGTCCTGTCTTCTTGGGAAGATGATCAAGTCACCTTTTACTAGAAAAGGTGAGCGAGCCAGTGAACTCTTAGGTCTGGTACATTCTGATGTATGTGGACCCATGAGCTCAAGTATAAGAGGTAGATTTTTCTACTTCATAACCTTCACAGACGACCTATCTAGGTATGGGTATGTCTATTTAATGAAGCATAAGTCGGAATCATTTGAAATGTTCAAACTATTCCGAAATGAGGTAGAAAAACAAATTGGGAAGTATATTAAAATACTTCGATCTGATCGAGAAGGTGAATACCTTTCTAATAAGTTTCTGACGTATCTAGGGAAGAATGGGATTCTCTCTCAGTGGACTCCTCCTAGAACACCACAGCATAACGGTGTGTCTGAAAGGAGGAATCGGACCCTGTTAGACATGGTTCGATCCATGATGGGGTTTGCTGGTCTGCCAATCTCCCTCTGGGGATATGCGCTCGAATCGGCTTGTTACCTTCTAAATAGAGTTCCGAGTAAGTCTGTAGCAAAAATGCCATATGAGATATGGATAGGACGTAAGCCAGTACTCTCGCACCTTAGGGTTTGGGGGTGTCCGACTTATGTTAAACGTTTAATTACAGACAAGCTTGGATCTAGGTTTGACAAGTGTAATTTTATTGGGTACCCAAAAGAGATCAAAGGGTATTTTTTCTACCTTGCTGATGAGCAAAAGGTGTTTGTCAGCCTTAAGGCAATTTTTTTTAGAAAAGGAGTTCCTTAGTGAAAAAATTGTTGCCTCTAAGGTCGAACTTGACAAAGTTCGACAGGTAAAAAAACTGACACATGTTACTGAACCTGAACCGGATTTGATTAGATCAGATCTGGAGCCCATTGATTATGCACCCTTAAGGCGGTCTGGTAGAGTACCACATCAACCGGACAGATACTATGGTTTTTTGGTCCGAGATGGTGATCCTGTCGAACTTGATGAAAACGATGAGGATCCGATCACCTACATGGATGCAATGCAGAGATCTGACTCTGAGAAATGGCTAGAGGCCATGAAATCTGAAATGGAATCCATGAAGGTCAACGATGTGTGGACATTGGTTGACCCACCCGAAGGAGTAAAACCCATAGGGTGTAAGTGGGTCTTCAAAAGGAAGAGGGGCGCAGACGGAAAGGTGGAGACCTATAAAGCCTGTCTGGTTGCCAAGGGATATCGTCAACGTTATGGTATAGACTATGACGAGACGTTTTCTCCTGTGGCAATGCTCAAATCCATTCGGATTATGCTTGCGATAGCTGCCCATCTGGACTATGAAATCTGGCAGATGGATGTGAAGACAGCTTTCCTAAATGGAGAACTGGACAAAGAGGTGTATATGATATAACCTGAAGGGTTCACATCCACAAATGAGTCTAAGGTGTGCAAGCTACAGAGGTCCATTTATGAACTTAAGCAGGCATCTCGGAGTTGGAACATACATTTTGATAGGACGATCAAAACGTATGGCTTCATTAAGAACGGAGAAGAGCCCTGCATTTATAAGTGGGCTAATGGTCCAGTAGTAGTATTTCTTGTATTGTATGTGGATGACATTCTCTTAATCGGGAATGATGTCCCTGCATTACAGGGAATAAAGATTTGGCTATCGTCACAGTTCTCCATGAAGGATCTGGGAGAAGCTTTCTACATCCTAGGGATGAGGATCTATAGGGATAGATCCAAAATGTTGCTTGGCTTATCCCAATCCACGTACATTGATACTATGCTGAAAAGGTTCAGCATGAAAAATTCCAAGAAAGGCTATCTACCGATAGGCTATAGAAATTTTCTCTCGAAGAGGGATTGTCCGACAACACCTCAAGAGAGAGAGCGTATGGGTAGGATTCCATATGCTTCGACAGTGGGATCTATCATGTACGCCATGACATGTACACGACCAAATGTGGCATACTCACTAGGGGTAGTGAGTAGATACCAATCTGATCCAGGAGAGAATCACTGGAAAGTTGTTAAAACCATCCTGAAGTATTTAAGAAATACTAAGGACCAGTGGCTTATATATGGTGAATCGGACTTGAGACATATAGGGTTTACAGACTCTAGTTTCCAGTCTGATCACAATGATAGCAAGAGTGTGTCAGGATTTACTTTTACCCTTAATGGTGGGGCTGTCTGCTGGAAGAGTTCCAAGCAGCACACTGTGGCTGATTCAGTATGCGAGGCAGAGTATATTGCTGCATCAGATGCTGTCAAGAAGCGGTGTGGCTGAGAAAATTCATCACCGAGCTCGGAGTAGCACCCTCCCTTGTTGGTCCAGTTCTGCTCTACTGCGACAGCTCTGGAGCCATTGCTCAGGCGAAGGAACCAAAGGCACACCAGCGGACGAAGCATATTCTGCGCCACTACCATCTCATCCGGGAGATCGTGGATCGAGGTGACGTCGACCTTCAGAAGATCGATGGGAAGGAGAACCTGGCCGATCCATTCACTAAAGCCATTGCGGTGAAGGAGTTCAATGACTACAAGTCAAAGATGGGTATTAGATACTGCACCGATAGGCTTTAGGCCAAGTGGGAGATTGTTGGAAATAGTGTCCCAAAGCCAATCGTCAGCCTATTGACGGTTGTGCTCCTTTTGTATTAGTACATGAATTATAAATAAATAAAAGTTATTTTGATATTTTTTCATCACAAATGTTTCATCTTCTAAAGAACTCTTGTGTTGTGGTGAAGTCCTTAGGACTATTTAGACTCGACAAAGGAGGATTTATCGCTTAGTCCTTAAACATGTTCGCGATCAAATGATACGTTGTTACCAAGGACGACAACATTTATCGAGCATAGGTCGTTGTGTGCCATATGGGTTGGTTGTCCTCATAACCAAAGAGTGTGGAGACACTGGTATGGCATACAGGTGAGATGTAATGGTATATCTGCACTGAACGTGACCAACTCCGGAGCTATTTCTGCTGTCAAGATTTGCTCCGATGGGATATGGGTATAAATGTCCCTCCGACCTGAGACTGCCACGGTAACTTGCAAGTAACTCACTGCACTTAGGCACTGGACTATCTGAATTTCTAATTCAATAACGGAAGGCTGCTGGGTGTAGTCAAGTACTTGACTTGTCGGTGCGTGTGTCAAGATGGGATTAACCACTCTAGTTTAGGAGCTGTGTACAGTCGTATTTCAATTTAGTAAAATCTTGGCCAGGGTAGTCCTAGTGAGGAGTCACAGGACTAATTGAGTTGAGCACGATTCGGATGATATCATCAGGGTTGACAGTTTAACCCTGAGTCATCCTAAACACTGGGGTCAAAAGGGATGAATTATACGGTAACCATATTCACGTAGGTTCTGAATGTTGCGATTGTGATTATTCGACCTATCCGATCGTCGGATACCATTGCTAGATGGTCACTTCGATTAGTACAGGAATTGGTTCCTGTGCTACCGGCTTAGGTTCGAACCTGCGGGGTCACACACATTAGTGGTTCCTTTCTGATCAGATGGCTGATTATGAGTCTTATGTGTCTAGGACTCTATGATTGAGAATTAGGATTCTCTGACCATGAGTTCCACACATTTTGGGTACTGGGGTCAAAATTTTGAATTTTAAATTTTGAATTTGAAATTTGAACTCTTTGATCAGGGTTTCATATCGATGGTCTCTGATGCCTGATTGCCCATCGGATTTGGACTCAATATTTATGAGAGGTTTAATTAGTGATTTGATCACTAATTAACTCAATTTGATTAAGTAATTATTTTTAGATCAAGTCCAATTGAATTGGATTCAGTTTGGATTGACCCGATTAGGTTAAATGTTGACCTAATCGCTAAGGTAGTTTAGTCCCTGATTTGATCAGGGATTAGGTTTAGTTAATTCCTAATTTGATTAGGATTTTATTGAGTCTAATTAAGCCTAATTAATTTAGATTTAATTTATTCTAATTGTGCTTAACCTATTTAGATTAGGTTGGCTCAATTAGGTTCAAACCACCTTGACTTTTCTCCCTGCGCCACCTCACTTCTTCTGTACATATTTAAATTCACGAGAAGCAACTTCTCATGAATTTTCTCCACACAGAAGCCATCCCACGCCCACCCTTGTGCACCAAATATCTAGATAAAAATAAGTTGGTTGGCCATTTAAATTTAAAAGAAAGTTTGAATTTGAATGAGCAACCAACTAATCCATGCGCCATGGTCTTATCTTGTGCGCCCCATATTTTACATAAGAAAATATTTTTCGTGTAAACTCTCCATGCACAAATCAACTCACACCCCTTCTCTTCTCATGCACAAGTGGATAGGGATGAGTTGGTTTTGCATTTGAATTCAAATTTGATTTGAATTCAAATGTGCAACCACTTATCTTTATCCTCTCACGTGGATAAGACACGTTCGACGTTGTTTTAAAAAGAGGAGAAAGGTGGGACGTGTGTAAAAATTTTAGGAGAGAAACTTTGGGGCATGAGGAAAGTTTGTGCTTAAGGTGAAGGTCCAAAACCTTCCAAGAGAAAAAGAAAGAAAAGAAAGAAAATTGTGCGCAGGGTTTCTAGTGTGTACCCTAGGGTTTCAACCTAGGGTTTGGGAAGTGAGATTGGTGTGCCACGAGTGTCGTGATTCCACCAAATTTTAGAGAGAGATCCATCAGCTTCTCAATCAACCGTGCAAATGATCTGGAGCATCCGAGGAGTCAGCACACATTGATCGAAAGAGTTCGATCAACATCTGCCATCAAAAGGGTGAAATCACGAACTAGCATTCGTGAGGAGCTGATCAGACGGGAGCTTCGTGTGGACGATCCACAGAGGCCAAACATTTGTGTGGCTGTGATGTGATGATCAGAGCCCTCCGACGGTGATCAGATTACCATGATCGACGACCCACAAAAGATGATGTGTTCTGAACACAGTACTGTAAATGGTTTACTGATTCAAATTTGAATTTCAAATTTAAATGCATGCTGTTGTATCATATTTAGATCCTAGTGTAGGGTTAATTAGTATTAATTAATGAGATTAATTAATAATTCCACTGTAAAATAGTAATTTTGAAAAAAATTTAAAATTACCATTTTGCCCCTGTACTAAATTTTCGCTTCATTTTTCACTTTCTGTAGGTTGGGAGACTTCAGCTTGACATAGGACTAGATTGCCAGCTTTGAATTCTTTGTTCTAGATGCGGGAGTTGTAGTATCGTGCCACCCTTTGCTGATAGGCCACTATCCGCACTCGTGCTTTCTCATGAACTCCTTCGAGCAGATCTAGATTTGCATGAAACTACTCTCATTATTTCAATCATCTTAGTCCTTGATCCGATGTGAAGGGAGTCTAATTTTTATGGGAATGACGGCTTTCATTTCGAACGAGAGGTTGAAAGGAGTCTCTCCCATAGGTGTTCTTTGAGTGGTTCAGTAGGCTTAGAGCACACTATATAGCTCATCTATCCATGTTTCTTTAGCTCGATTGATTCTGACCTTCAGTCCCTACAAAAGAGTTTGATTAGTTACCTCAACCTCATCGTTAACCTATGGATGTCCAATTGAGGTAAAGTATTGGGAAATGCTGTAGCTTTGACAGAATTCGACAAATTTGGAGCCCGAAAATTAGCATCCATTGTTAGTGACCAGCATCCACGGGACATCGAATCAATAGATAATAAACTTTCAGATTAAGTTCGTTACTCTGGCTTCAGTGATTTTGGTAAAGGGCTCAGCTTCTATCCACTTGGTAAAGTAGTCAATGGCCATAATAAAGAACTTTTTTTGGTCTGATGCTGGTGGAAAGGAGCCTGTGCAAATGGCCAAGGAGTGGCTATCAGGACTAGTAGAATAGTTGGTTGATGCTAAACATTAGCATTTCGTTGACACCAGTCGTATTGCTCGGCAAAGTTAGCTGCATCATCCTACATCATAGGCTAGTAATACCTCTACCAAAGTATCTTATAGCCTAGTGACTTACCATCCAAATAGTTCTACATATCCCTTCGTGCACCTCTTGAAGGGTGTAATTGGCTTTGGAAGGATGAAAGCATCTGAGAAGTGGTAGGGAGAAGAATCGTTTATAGAGCTTGCCTCCATAAAAAACATAATGGAGAGCTTGATATTTGATCTTTCGAGCCTTTATAGAATTTGCAGGTAGTACTTCATCTTGTAGGAAGTGGATAAAGGTATCCATCCAACAAGATTCATTATCGATTTGCAAGACTAATACTGGTTCTTCAGTACTGGGCTTCTTCAAAATCTTAGAGAATGAGTTTTGGGAAAGATCTCTTGGAGCCGAAGTCATCAGTTTGGAGTCAGCTCTCAAATTTTTGGATCAAGATACCTATTAAATATCAAAATCAGCAAACATCGAGATTAGGTCCTTCACCTTTTAGAGATATTTCTTTATATTCTCCTCTCAGACTTCAAAAACTTTCTTTACTTGTCCTACCACCGACTGTGAAATCGGTGTAGATTCTCAGCTTTTGCACTTTGAGCTTCGTTGCAATTTTCAATCTGACAATAAGAACTTCTACTCAGCCTCATTATTGGTAGTTGGAAAGTTAAACCTCAAGACTGTTGAAAATTTATGTCGGGGCATGCATATGTGTTTTAATTTTATTTTTCTAAACAACAGTGAAATAGAAGATTAAAATATTTTTTAATCTAAATTATACATGCATAAAATAAAGAACATATGAATCTACTTCATATACTAAAATTAAACACATATTGAATTTTATGCTGAAATTAAATATATGATCGAATCATATACCTGTTTCATAATTTTTTTATCGAATCTAGATCTGAAAGAAGGTAGACTCTCTCTTAACCATACAAGTGCCTAACCTCTATGGGTATACACTTAGGATTAGTCTAGAACAGTCTTCTATGGTGTTGATCTTTTTTCTTCAAGAACGGTCATCTTGTAAATCTGAATGAAGTCTGGATTGTGATCAACTCTTTGATCTTTTTCTTAATCTTTTTCTTCTCTTCTTTTCTTGATCTCCTTCACTTAATTTAGTAACAATCAAGCTCTAAAAATTAACCACTAAGAAGGATGCCCAAACTCCTTTCGAGTGTGGAGATGGAGGATGCCTAACACCCTTTTGTGTTGGAACCAAAGGGGAGAAAAGAGGGTGGCATGGGGAGCTTGTGTGAGGCATGGGAGCTACTGAAAATTTAATCCTAAGACCCTTAGAGAAGGATCCTTTAAATAGATAAAAGGTTTGAATCCTATTCAAAATCAAACATCTCCTTAATGCAAGTCCTACTCACATTATGACTCCTTATAGTCCTGCATATTTGACCACGCTGAAAAGATCAAAGGGGGTTTCAACCCTTGGCACCCTCTTAGAAAATATTTCTGCATGCTAACTAGGGCTCAAGGGATGCCCTAGCTAATCCTTCACAGCCTCATCCAAGTGGGCATGCCCAACTTGATCAAATCAAGTGGCACCCCATGCAAACAATTAAAGAAATACTTAAGGGTTTGAACGCTTAATGCATATGATCCAAAATCTTAGGCACCTAACAATTAAAGCCCAATGAATCTAATTCATTTAGATTATTAGCAACTTAATTAACTCAAATTAATCTTATCAAGTAAGTTAATCAAGTTCAAAGAGAAAATTAGATTCAACCATATGCTAGCAAGGTTATCCTGAATCTAATAGGATTTCTCTAAATTCAATTAAGACTTCATAAGTCCAATGATTTATTCTAGGTCTAATCCCTTTATTGTGTAACCTCATAGGTTTAATTCTCTTTGGTAGTGAGATATATCATAATCTCTATCATAGTATCATTGAAACTCTTGTCAATAGACTGGAATGATTTCACTCTAACTTATCAAAGATCGTCGATCCTGAATAATTCTAGTAAACTCTCATATTCCACCAATGGTACCTAATAGTATATAGTGACAATCCAGTAGAATCAAAAATAGAACTTCAAAGTATAGTTCACATGTGATTCAGTTCCTATATCGTGAGTTCTAACTAGATGGCAAATCATGGATAAATCATCAAATTTCATCATCAATCATATAATAGATTTGATTAGCTCAAATCCAATTGTGATCTTTATGAAAACTCATTTTCATCAATCATACTACTGTAGCCACAGACTTTTGGACTTAATCTCTTAAGTTTCATAGGACTACTCCTCTCTATCAAGATTGATAGATTTCTTTTAGATGTGCACCCTACTTCTATAGTGGATCAACTATCGCCAATATTCAATACAAAATCTTAATGAGGCCATGTTATGTGTCAGTCAAACTCCAATAGTCTCATTACAAGTGATCATATCATTGCAGGTTAAAGTATCATACACACAACTACAGCATTGAGATGATCACTGACGATTGAGTAGAAATCTAAGTGATCTCTTGCATGATCACGCTCAACATTAGTTGTTCTCTAATAACTATCCGCACTCATCATTTAGTATTTCCATACTATAGACTAGAGACTCATTTACTTCGAAGAAAGCGATCTATGTACCAGTCTATCTAGATTGATCACTATCCTCATGATGATACTATGACTAAGAGTATTTAAAAATTTTATACATACCTTTAATTCTCAACATCTTGAGAATATATATCAAAAATATTAATTCCATAGATGAATCAGGGACACATCATACTTGAATAAAAATAAAATTTATCATTTTATTGATTAAATTAATATTTTAAATATTGACACAAATCGTTCATGGGCGAAAATTGAGTTATTTGGGTCCTGGAGCTATTTACTCGATCCATGGGCGAAAATTGAGCTCATTGAAATTCCATCCAGTAAAATGGAAGAATTTTTTCGATCCGATCCATTCATTCGTAGAGCTATTTACTCGATCGCAGACATTTCTGCAACACCTCTAACAGAGGAACAAATAGTCAATTTTGAAAGAACTTATTGTGACCTATCCTTTCGCCTAACATGATCACGAACGAAGATAGAGAATTGCATAGATAGGAGGAGGAAACGAACCAACCCGGGGCCCCCAACCAAATGAATTTTTACTTAATTTTTTTATCATTTTTTTTCATTAAGATTTTATCATTAAGATCTATCTGATTAAGCAGCATATTGTTTCAGCTCGGTGGAAACCAAATTCTTTTCCTCAGGATCCTGCGAGTGGAAATAGGGAACCCTCAGAGGATTAGAGCACGTGGCTACGAACCACGGTGTCGGGGGTAAAAACCTACTTTTCTAAGATCTCTTCCTTCTCTTCGGGATCGAAACAAATATGATTGCCTCGACAAGATATTCCCTTCATTCTTCCTCTATGTTGTTTACGAAATCTGGTTCTTTTGGGGTTATAGTTGATGGTTGATAAAATTATATTCTAAATTTATTATAATGTGTCAGTTATATTGGCTTCTAGAATATACATCTAACAAAGACATCCTCTGTGATAAATTCTTCGACTCTAAGGAGTAATAGGTTTGCTCCTGATCTTGTAGAGCTTGATGATCTATCCATATGTGCTACCCAAAGATCATCTGGGTCCTCTGGTGTGTTCTCTTCTTGAGTTAGCTCTGGCATTTCTTGATCCTCCGTGATAGTGTATTTCATAACAAAGTCTATCAAAATCTGAGCTTTAATAGAGGACCGAGGTTAGAACTTTACCTCAAACTCTGTGAGTTTAATTGCCCACTTCATCAATCACCCAGAAGTATTGGGTTGATGCAAAATTACCTTAAGCAGTGGATCAATTAGCACTGCAATGGGATGCACTTGGAAGTAGGACCAAAGCCTTCGAGCTGCAACAATGAGGGCAAAGATTAGCTTCTCCAGCCTAGTGTATCTAGTCTCTGCATCATGCAATATCCGACTAACATAGTAGATCGATCTTTGGACTTTATCCTACTCATGGACCAACACCACACTTATGGTAGCTGGTGAGACTGCTAGGTATAAGTAAAGTTCTTCATTAAGCTTCGACTTGCTGAAAAGTGGCACAGAATTAAGATAATTTTTCAACTCCACAAAGGTGTGTTGACAATCTTCAATCTATTAGAAGTTCTTCAATTATTTTAGGGTCTGAAAGAATGGGAGATAGTATTCGACTAATCTAAAGACAAATCAATTTAACGTCGCCACTCTGCTTGTAAGATATTATACTTCCTTTATATTCTCAGGTGGACTCATCTCCTGTATGGCTTGGATCTTCTCAAGATTGCTTCTCTCCCTTGGATGGACACCATAGAGCCTAGGAACTTGCTCGAAATAACTTCGAAGGCACATTTAGCTGGGTTTGGGTTCATCTAGTACTTCCTCAGAGTGGCAAAGGTCTCTTTGAGGTCCTCAATATGGGTTCATGAGGTTCTACTTTTGACAAGCATGTCATCCACGTAGTCCTCCATATTTTGTCTGATCTGATCCTTGAAGATCTTATTCACCAGATATTGATAAGTTGCACGTGCATTTTTTAGGCCAAAGGGCATAACCCTATAATAGAAGAGACCTTGATCAGCAACAAAAGTGATTTTTTTTTTTTATCTTTGGATGCCATCTGAATTTGATTGTATCCAGAAAAGGCATCCATGAAAGTGAGGAGTCTATGTCCTGAAGTGACATCCACTAGCTAGTCAATCAAAGGTAGGAGATAGCTATCCTTCGGATATGCTTTGTTGAAGTCGGTGAAGGTGATGTAGATTGGCAACTTGCTATTTGCCTTTTTCATCAGGACCACTTTTGTGATCCAGCTTGGATAAGTCACTTCCCAAATGAAGCCTACATCGAGTAATTTATCCACCTATTCAGCAATCGCCTTCTATTGTTCAAGAGTGAAGCTTCTTTTCTTCTACTTGATGGGCTGATAATTCAGATTGATACTTAACCAATGTATCATCACCTCCAGATCGATGCCCCACATATCAGCTGGGGTCCAAATGAATACATCCATAATTTTCTATAAAAAGAAGATGAGACATTTTTTGGTTACCTGATCAAGGTTCAATATGATCTAGACAGTATGCTCCTTGTTAGCATCATTTAGTAGGATCATCTCTAGGTCCTCCACTGATTTTCCACATTCCTTGGATAGCTCATCTTGGGTGTCTAATCCATCAATTGAATAGATTTTTGAGGGCTCTACACCATGAAGTACAATGTAGTGCTATCAGGCTAGGGTCTGGTCTCCTCTGACTTCACCAACTCCAAACTCAATTAGAAACTTCATCTTCAAGTGATAAGTGGACACCACAGCTCGAAATGCATTAAGTCCTAGGCATCTGAGGATGGTGTTTTATAGGCTAATAGTGCATAAAGCACCAAAAAATCAACTTGAGCCTTGGATCATTAGGGAGATCATCCGATTACTGCGGGGAGAGTAATGACTTCTTCAATGGGTACTGCGTCTCTAGTAAATCCCACAAGAGGTGAGTCTAGTCATCATAACCACTTAGGAGGAATGTCTATTTGGAAGAAAGCATCATAAAATAACACATCTGCTAAACTTTCATTATCAATCAAAATGTGGGGTACATCATAGTTTGCAATGTTTAAAGAAACAACCACCACATCATTATGTGAGAACTAAACTCCTAGAGCATCTTCCTTAGTGAAGGCAATGCATTCTTCAATTTTTCGCTTCTTGGTAGGTTCGGTTGACTCCACTCGACTTTGGTGTCCCCTAGTTATTGTATTTATTACTCCGATGGAAGGTTAATCTCTAGAGGATTCTCCTTGCCATTGTTTTCATGGGCAAGGTGACCTCCATCGTTCTTGTCAACACCTGATGAATTGATCTAAGTGCCTGCATTGAGTAAGCTCCTTGATTTCATCCTGAAGCTGGATACATTTTTTGATGTCATGGCCATGGTAATGGTGGTAGAGGCAGTACTTGTTAGGATTGCACCGACCTAGATGGAATCACAACTTCCTTGCCCGAAGGATCCGATCCCTAATCTCCATCAACACTTGGGTTCAGGCAGCATTCAGCAGTGTGTAGTTTGTGAACCTCCTAGGTGGAGACACATGTTGCTCTTCTCTGAAGGAATTCTTTTGTTGGTGATTCCATAGGGTAGTTTGAGACCTTCGACATCTGGGTGGAGAGTAAGAGTGCGACTGATTCCTTGGTGGAGACCTCATCTCCTCTTCTTTCTTCTTCTCTTCGACATTCACATCTGCTAGAGGCACATCTTCGAATGCTTCATCGGCCTGTGCATACTTCTTCGCTCGAGCCAACGTATTAGCAAAGTCATGAGGGTAGATCTTCTCTACAGAATATTCAAGACCATTCTTCAGAAGTCTACCCTTCAGGGCGGTCATGATGATCGATTGATCTAGGTTGCGAACCTCTAGTATAACCATGTTAAAGTGACTGAGGTAGGATCAGATTGACTCTCTCTTTTTTTGCTAGATGTTGATTAAAGAGTCTGATCCTTTCTGCTACCTCCTGCTACTAATGAAGTGACCCACGAACAAATGACTCATTTGGTCAAATGAGTGGCTCATCTATGGCTTCAGGCTTAAATACCAGTACCAAGTTATGCCCTTCAAGATGGATGAAAAAGCTTGGTAGAGGGTAGCATCGGTAGCTCCATGAAGGAGCATCACAGTATTGAAGCCTTCCAGATGGTCCAAGGGATGTTGTGAAATTTGGTACCACTCTGATACCAGCCATAGATCAATATCTTGCAGGGACCTAGGTGTTAATCTAGCAAACTGAAGAAGAGACAAAGTGCTAAAAATCTGCAAGTGTGCAGATTTCTGTGCGATAGCCTCCTGTTAACACTGTTGGGAAATGTGTCCCAAAAAGCCAATCATCAAGCTGTTGACGGTTGAGCAACCAAGTATTGTAATTGATTTGTTAATAAATAAAATATATTTGGCATCTTCATCATAAGCTTTCATCTTCTAATGAACTCCGTTGTTATGATGAAGTCCTTAGGACTATTTAAATTCGATAAAGAGAAGATTTATCGATTAGTCCTTAAAACTGTTCACGATCAAATGATAGGCTGTTAATAAGGATGACAGCTTCTATCGAGCATAGGTCGCTGTAGGCCATATGGGTTGGTTGTCCTCTTAACCAAGGAGTATGGAGACACTGGTATGGCATACAGGTGAGATGTAAGGGTACATCATCATTGAACGTGACCGACTCCAGAGCATTCTGCTGTCGAGAATGTCTCTGATGGGATATAGGTATAAGTGTCCCTTAGACTTGAGATCGCCTCAGTGACTTGCAAGCAACTCACTGTGCTTTGGTACTGGACTAACTGAATTTCTAATTCAGAGACGGAAGGCTTCTGGGCATAGTCAAGTACTTGCGAAGTCAGAGTGTGATCGAGATGGAATTGACCACTCTAAGAGTTGGAGAAGAATGAGTCACTGTATTTCAATTTAGCAAAACCTTGGCCAGGATAATCCATCAGATGGATTTTATATTTTGAAATACAATGTGGACAACCTGATCAGAGTTGACAGTTAAACTCTGAGGTGTCCTATGATCATTTTGGTCAAGGGGATGAATTATATGAAAACTATATCCGCATGGGTTCTAAGGATGTTGTTCTACACATTCGACCTATCCGGTCGTCGGGTACCATTGCTAGATGGTCACTTCGATTGGTACAAAAATTTATTTCTGTGCTACTGACTTAGGTTCGGACCTATGAGGTCACACACATTAGAGTTCATGATCCGATCGGATGGTTGATCAATGATTAAAAATCATTCTAGGGTTAAATGATCAATACGATTGACATTTAACCCAGTGCAAGTGTTGCAGGAGGATCGATTAGTAATTGGCTTAATTTGATTAAGCTAATGGACTGAGATTAAGTCTAATTAAATATAATTTAATTAGATTTAGTTTGGGCTTGATTGGATCAAGTCCAATTGATTTATTGGATAAGCCAAGTGCAAGGAAAAATTAGTCCTAGTTCAACTAGGACTTGGATCAATCTAATTTTTAATTTGATTAGAAAATTAAATTAGATTTAAATCTAATTTAATCTGATTAAATTAAATTCTTAATTGGGTTAAGATCTATTTTAATTGAGTTGATCTAATTTTGATTTGATTTAGTTTGGAAAACCAAATTAAAACAAGTCATAAGATAGAATCCTAGTAAGACTAGGATTCCACCTTGCACCACATAAGCCTTTCCCACGCCCTCTCTCTCATTCAACGCCAATATCCTCTTATTTTGTGCAACAAAAGCCCTCTCCCAGGTCTCTCCCACATTCACAAAAGGTCTTCTCTCTTTTTTTTTACATGGAAGGTGGTTTGGATCAAATCAAAAAGGAATAAGTTTGGATTTCGAATTCTATGAGATAGAGTTTTAGAAATCCAAAACTCTTTCAATTTTGCACCGAATTTATCCAAATTTTTTTAAAAATTTTTGTGAATTTTAGGGTATATATTGTGCACCCTTTTCTAGTAATCCATGCATGAAAATAAGAAGGAGATGCTCAAGAGTTGGGCACCCCTTAACTTGCCATGTTTGGATAAGCCTTGACTAGGTATTTGACCTAGACAAGAACTCTATCATATCTCTCTGTATAAAATGAGTTTCTTCATGAAATTTTTGAAGAAGATAGATATTTTAGAGACCATTGTGCGATCCAAAAATCAGAGATAAAAACCTTTGGGTCATGGAGATATAAAAGATGCAAGTTAGGGTGTCTAGAGAGAAAAACGTGAAGAAGAAGAGGGTCTTCTTCTAGGATTTTTTGTTTTCATATCTTTCCTCCCTCCATCTTGAGTTTCCTGAGAGTATCTCAGATTTGAAACTTTTCCTTTTACTTTTCATCTTTGAAAGAGTACAAATCAAGAAGAAGGAGGTACCTGATCAATCGTCAAAGAAGGATCAGCGCAGTACTAGCATATGGTGCTGATTTCCTGAAGTAGGACTTCTGATCGAGATTCGTGGGCTCGTGTGGATGACTCCTAGAGGCCGGACGTGTGTGCGGCTTGCAACATCATCCTTAAGTCCGGATCAGCGAGGTTAGAATGTCTAACTTGCAAGGTAATAGATCTGATCTATTGTTTAATACATACATTAGATGTAGTATAGAAACATATTGATATGATCAACATGTAGTTCATGCTATATTTATATATTTTAATTTTTGATTAAATACTATGTAATAATCATATAATAGGATCTTAGATCTAGAGATTTTTTGATTTTAAAAAAATAAATTTTGATTTATTTTAGTCTTCCGCTGTATGATCTTGAAAAAGTTTCAAGATCTAACCCTGAAACCCTAGATCTGGTTCCTACAATTGGTATCAGAGCCTAGGTTCTTTATTACATGATTATTTATACATACTTAGATTATTTCTTAGATTAGATCTAATTTATAATCTGATTATTAAATCTAAAATTAAAATTTTAGATCAATCACAAACTGCAAGGTTGTCCTGCTGTAAGGTTTACCCCTTACAGTGCAAAGGTTGTCCTAGTTTGTGTAGATCTATCTTTAATCATAAATTTGTTAGATATGATCTAGATTAAATTTCTGATTTACTAGATTTAAAAGATATTTAAATCTAAAATAAAATCTCTTTGTTAATAATTTATGTGCAAAGAAATTGTTTAAAGTTGAAATTGTTTCAATTACATGAACCTGTTTAGATTAGATCTAAAGTAGTTTCATGTTTATTTCACTTGTATCTTGATTATGAATCAAACATGCAATATGGTTGGTAGAATCATATTGTAAAATTATTTTATAAATATAAAAATTATTTTTTGAAAAGCCGAACCCAACCCTCAGCCCAAAACTTAATTAAGAATTAAGAAGTTGTTTGATTAGGTTCTAGGATTGTGAATTGAAGAACCTAAGACACAAATCATAACACATTGGGTTAATGGGTTAGTGAGAATTAGGTCCATTAATTGGGTTAGACCTATGGTTAGATTAAAGATGGACTTAATTAGAGAATTGACTAAATCTAATCAATTATTATCTTAGATTAGGTCAAGGATTCTCTAGATCAATTACAATAGTTGTAGTTGGTCAAGTCCATGTCTTTAACAAGAACCAAATGGACTTGATTCTTGGCTAAACGGTCTAGCATGAACTGTTAGGTTGATCTAATCGAAACTAATTAAATCAGTTGGTGTCTAAGGTAAACCAGACCAGTGGTTTTTAATTGGGAGCCCGCTTACCTGGCCATTTCTGATGGTGTCTAAGGCAAGCTTTGGCAGACCCTCCCACTGATCGAACTTGCCTGGCCTCTTGGTGAAATTATATTTTGATCGGATTATTTGACTATTCGAGCTGACCCATGTCAGCTAGGTAAATCAGTGTGACTGATTTAGGTGCTCCTAGATCAGCCCTTTTAATGGTCTCCCTTAAACTGACTTGGTGAAGCCAGTGGGAGGATCATGATAAGCTGGTTCATCTGACCTCATCCTCTATATTATTTAAATCTTCTAAAATTATTAGGTCCTTAAAATGATAAAGTTCTGAAGATAACTAAGTCATAGCCTCCCATTAAGGTGTTTGATAGTGAGTCCATTAACTCAATAATCATTGCAGACCCAAAGGCCTGGTGCTTGTTGACTAATGGAATTATCACTCATCATATGACGACTTGGAAGTATCTCTCTAATGATGGTTAGGTGAGCCAACCAAAGTTGGGCTTAATCATTCGTTGGTTAGATACACCAAGTATGATCATGTTAATGGTTGGACCTAACTGGATCCTTACAGTGGAGGCCAAAGCCTACTGATTAGGTTTCTGGGGCAAAATTAAAATTACTAGAAATTGTTTAGAGAAACAATTGGTTATGAACCTACCCTTAGATGTACATGGGTTGGCCAACCAAAGTTGGGCTTATGTGCAGTCTAAGTGGATTCTAGTACCCACTAAGGAATTAGGATAATTCCTCGAATTGGAGGTAGAGGCTACCAATTCGAATAAAATAGTGGGAGAAACCTTTTGATTAAAGTCCAAATCTTTAGGTTTAATGAATCAATTACTAATTAGGTTATGGTTTTCTTTTGTGCAAATATGGCCACTTTCCTATTGCTCCGATCATTGTTGGACAATGATAAGTTGGTGGGACCCAACTTCGGTAGCTGGTACCGAAAGTTGAAGATAGTCCTGAAGCATGAACGGATCCTATATGTGATAATGGATCCTGCACCTGAGGAGCCAGCTGTCAATGCACGTGGAACAGTCAGAGACACTTACCAGAAGTGGCTCAGTGATCGGACCACGGTGCGCTGTATCATGCTGGCTACTATGAGCGACGAGTTCAGTCGCAGATTCGAGATGGCTCAGCCAAGGACATGCTTCAAGTGTTGGAGGATGCCTTTGGCACACCCGATGACGTGGAGAGGCACAAGACTAGTTGTTCCATCTTCAATGCCAAAATGCGGGATGGTGCCTCTGTCACTGATCATGTATTGTACATGATCGAGCTGATGAAACGATTGAGCAAGCTCGGCTTTCCCTTGCATGAGCAGCTTGGGAAAGATGCAATACTGAACTCGCTGCCCAAGTCTTATCTCTCATTCCTCACTCATTATAGAATGACAAAGCCTGAAGTAAACTATCACAGATTACTGAGGTTGCTTCAGAACTTTGAGAAGGATCACTAACTTCACAAGGAGTCGGTGAACTCAGTGGGAGGTTTGTCTTCTGATTCTCGACCCTTTGAGAAAGGAAGAAGAACAAGAAGAAGAAAGTGAAGAAGGTGCAAGTTCAGACTAGGACATCAGTGTAGAGCCAGACCAAAAAGATCAAGCCTGATAAGAGTCTATTCTACTGGCAAGCACCCTAGATCAGATAGTGTGTCAGATATCTACTTATGGCATTAGAAGCTAGGTCATATAAATAAGAACAGAATAAACAGGTTGACTCAAGAGGGAATCCTCGAAGTCAGTGATTGTAAATCACTTCCAACCTGTGAGTCCTATCTTCTTGGTAAAATGACCAAGTCACCTTTTACTGGAAAAGGTGAGAGAGCTATTAAGCTCTTGGGCCTAGTACATACTGATGTATGTGGGCCCATGAGCACCAGTGATAGAGGTGGATATTTCTACTTCATAACTTTCACGGATGACCTATCCCGATATGGATATGTCTATCTGATGAAACATAAGTCGGATTCATTTGAAATGTTCAAACGATTCCGAAGTAAAGTAGAAAAACAAACTGGAAAGAGTATTAAAACTCTTCGATCTGATCGAGGAGGAGAATATCTTTCTAGTAAATTTCTTACATATCTAGGAGAGAATGGGATTCTCTCCTAATGGACTCCTCCAGGAACACCACAGCATAATGGTGTGTCTGAAAGGAGGAATCAGACTCTGTTAGACATGGTCCGATCCATGATGGGTTTTGCTAGCTTGCCGATATCCTTCTAGGGATATGCACTCGAATCAGCCTGTTATCTGTTAAATAGGGTTCCAAGTAAGTTTGTAATTAAGACTCCATATGAGATATGGACGGGACGTAAGCCAGCACTTTCACACCTTAGGGTCTGGGGGTGCCCGGCCTATGTCAAACGATTAGTCACAGACAAACTTAGACCTAGGTCTGACAAATGCTCATTCATAGGGTACCCCAAAGAGACAAAAGAATATTTTTTCTACCATGCTGATGAACAAAAGGTGTTCGTCAGCCTTAAGGCAATCTTTTTAGAAAAGGAGTTCCTTGGTGAAGGAACTGTTGCCTCTAAGGTTGAGCTTGATGAAGTTCAACAGGTAGAAGGACCGACACCAATAGCTGAACCTAAGTTGGATATGATTAGATCAGATCTGAAGCCCAATGTACCTGCACCATTAAGGCGATCCGATAGAGTACCGCATCAGCTGGACAGATACTACGATTTCTTAGTCCGGGACGGTGATCCCATCGAACTTGATGAGAATAATGAGGATCCGATCACCTATATGGATGCAATGCAGAGACCTGATTCTGAGAAATGGCTTGAAGCCATGAAATTCGAAATGGAGTCCATGAAGGTCAATGATGTATGGACATTGGTTGACCCACCTGAAGGGGTTAAACCCATTAGGTGTAAATGGATCTTCAAAAGGAAGAGGGGCGTAGACGAAAAGGTGGAGACCTATAAAGCCCGTCTGGTCGTCAAGGGGTATCGTCAACGTTATGGTATTGACTATGACGAGATATTTTTCCCTATGGTAATGCTCAAATCCATTCGGATAATGCTTGCAATAGCTGCCCATCTGGATTATGAGATCTGACAGATGGATGTAAAGACAGCTTTCCTGAATGGAGAGCTGATCGAAGAGGTGTATATGATACAACCTGAGGGGTTTACATCTACAGATGAGTCCAAGGTGTGCAAGCTTCAGAGATTCATTTATGGACTGAAGCAAGCTTCTCGGAGTTGAAACATGCATTTTGATAAGGTGATCAAAATGTATGGCTTCATTAAGAATGGAGAAGAGCTCTGCATCTATAAATGGGCAAATGGTCCAATTGTGGTATTCCTTATCTTGTACGTGGATGACATTCTCTTAATCGAGAATGACATCCCCGCACTACAGGGAATAAAAATTTGGTTGTCATCACAGTTCTCCATGAAGGACTTGGGTGAAGCATCCTACATCCTAGGGATGAAGATCTATAGGGATAGATCTAAAAGGATGCTTGGGTTATCCCAGTCCATGTACATAGATACTGTGCTGAAGAGGTTCAGCATGGAGAATTCCAAGAAGGGCTATCTACCGATAGGCCATGGAATTTCTCTCTCTAAGAAGGATTGTCCGATAACTCCTGAAGAGAGAGTGCGTATGAGTAGAGTCCCATATGCTTCAGCCGTGGGATCTATCATGTACGTCATGACATGTACAAAACCAAATGTGGCATACTCACTAGGAGTAGTGAGTAGATACCAATCTGATCCTGAAGAAAATCACTGGAAAGTGGTTAAAGCCATCCTTAAGTATTTGAAAAATACTAAGGACCAATGATTGGTTTATGGCAAGTCAGATCTGAAACTTGTGGGGTTTACAGACTCCAGCTTTCAATCTGACCATGATGACAGTAGGAGCGTGTCGGGTTATATCTTTACGCTGAATGGTGGAGCCATCTGCTGGAAGAGTTCCAAGCAGCATACTATGGCAGACTCTGTTTGTGAAGCAGAGTACATCGCAGCATCGGATGCCGCGAAGGAAGCTGTGTGGCTAAGAAAATTCATCACCGAGCTCGGAGTAGCATCCTCCCTCGATGGTCCAGTCCTGCTCTACTGCGACAGCACTGGTACCACAGCTCAGGTAAAGGAATCCAAAGCACACCAGCGGATGAAGCATATTTTACACCGCTTCCATCTGGTCTGAGATATCATGGATCGAGATGACGTCGACCTTCAGAAGATCGACAGAAAGGAGAACCTGGCCGACCCCTTCATTAAAGCCCTAGCGATAAAGGAGTTCGACAACCACAAGTCGAAGATGGGTATTAGATACTGTGCCGAGTGGCTTTAGGACAAGTGGGAGTTGTTGAAAAATGTGTCCCAAAAAGCCAATCGTCAAGCTGTTGACGGTTGAGCAACCAAGTATTGTAATTGATTTGTTAATAAATAAAATATATTTGGCATCCTCATCATAAGCTTTCATCTTCTAATGAACTCCGTTGTTATGATGAAGTCCTTAGGATAATTTAAGTTCGATAAAGAGAAGATTTATCGATTAGTCCTTAAAACTGTTCACGATCAAATGATAGGCTGTTAATAAGGACGACAGCTTCTATCGAGCATAGGTCGCTGTAGGCCATATGGGTTGGTTGTCCTCTTAACCAAGGAGTGTGGAGATACTGGTATGACATACAGGTGAGATGTAAGGGTACATCATCATTGAACGTGACCAACTCCAGAGCATTCTGCTATCGAGAATGTCTCTGATGGGATATAGGTATAAGTGTCCCTTAGACTTGAGATCGCCTCAGTGACTTGCAAGCAACTCACTGTGCTTTGGTACTGGACTAACTGAATTTTTAATTCAGGGATGGAAGGCTTCTGGGCACAGTCAAGTACTTGCGAAGTCAGAGTGTGATCGAGATGGGATTGACCACTCCAAGAGTTGGAGAAGAATGAGTCGCTGTATTTCAATTTAGCAAAACCTTGGCCAGGGTAATCCATCAGATGGATTTGATATTTTGAAATACAATGTGGACAACCTGATCAGAGTTGACAGTTGAACTCTGGGGTGTCCTATGATCATTTTGGTCAAGGGGATGAATTATATGAAAACTATATCCGCATGGGTTCTAAGGATGTTGTTCTACACATTCGCCTATCCGGTCGTCGGGTACCATTGCTAGATGGTCACTTCGATTGGTATAAAAATTTATTCCTGTGCTACCAGCTTAGGTTCGGACCTATGAGGTCACACACATTAGAGTTCATGATCCGATCGGATGGTTGATCAACGATTAAGAATCGTTCTAGGGTTAAATGATCAATACGATTGATATTTAACCCAGTGCAAGTGTTGCAGGAGGATCGATTAGCAATTCGATTGCTAATTGGCTTAATTTGATTAAGCCAATGGGCTGAGATTAAGTCTAATTAAATATAATTTAATTAGATTTGATTTGGGCTTGATTGGATCAAGTCCAATTGGTTTATTGGATAAGCCAAGTGCAAGGATAAGCCAAATGCAAGGAAAAACTAGTCCTAGTTCAACTAGGACTTGGGTCAATCTAATTTCTAATTTGATTAAAAAATTAAATCAGATTTAAATATAATTTAATCTGATTAAATTAGATTCTTAATTGGGTTAAGACCTATTTTAATTGGGTTAATCTAATTTTTATTTGATTTGATTTGGGAAACCAAATTAAAACAAGTCATAAGATAGAATCCTAGTAAGACTAGGATTCCACCTTGCACCACATAAGCCTTTCCCACGCCCTCTCTCTCATTCAATGCCAATCTCCTCTTATTTTGTGCAACAAAAGCCCTCTCCCAGGTCTCTCCCATGTTCACAAAAGGTCTCCTCTCTTCTTTCTTACATGGAAGGTGGTTTGGATCAAATCAAAAAGGAATAAGTTTGGATTTCGAATTCTATGAGATAGAGTTTTAGAAATCCAAAACTCTTTCAATTTTGCACCGAATTTATCCAAATTTTTTTTAAAATTTTTATGGATTTTAGGGTATATATTGTGTATCCTTTTTTGGTAATCCATACATAAAAATAAGAAGGAGGTGCTCAAGAGTTGGGCACCCCTTAACTTGCCATGTTTGGATAAGCCTTGACTAGGTATTTGACCTAGACAAGGACTCTATCATATCTCTCTGTATAAAATGAGTTTCTTTATGAAATTTTTGAAGAATATAGAGATTTGAGAGTCCATTGTGTCATCAAAAAATTAGAGAGAAAGACCTTTGGGTCATGGAGATATAAAAGATGCAAGTTAGGGTGTCTAGAGAGAAAAATGTGAAGAAGAAGAGGGTCTTCTTCTAGGGTTTTTTATTTTCATATCTTTCCTTCCTCCATCTTGAGTTTTCTGAAAGCATCTCAGATCTGAAACTCCTCCTTTTACTTTCCATCTTTGGAAGAGTCCAAATCAAGAAGAAGGAGGCATCTGATCAACCATCAAAGAAGGATCAGCACAGTACTAGCATACTGTGCTGATTTCCTGAAGCAGGACTTCTGATCGAGATTCATGGGCTCGTGTGGATGACTCCTAGAGGCCGGATGTGTGTGCGGCTTGCAACATCATCCTTAAGCCCGAATCAGCGAGGTTAGAACATCTAACTTGCAAGGTAATAGATCTGATCTATAGTTTAATACATACATTAGATGTAGTATAGAAACATGTTGATATGATCAACATGTAGTTTATGCTATATTTATATATTTTAATTTTTGATTAAATACTATGTAATAATCATGTAATAAGATCTTAGATTTAGAGATTTTTTGATTTTAAAAAAATAAATTTTGATTTATTTTAGTCTTCCGCTGTATGATCTTGAAAAAGTTTCAAGATCTAACCCTGAAACCTTAGATCTGGTTCCTACAAACACCTCCTTCTCCTAATCCTCGTAGGATTAGATCAGGCCACAATTAAAATAGTAGAGACATGAATGACCCATGAACCTATTGTTTTAATATCTAAAATTTTTGGAGCTTAGGCATTAGAAAACAGCTCCACAAAGACGAGGCATTCAGGATCCTCTGCAGCAGATTTTTGGGGCAGCACTTTCTTGATAGGATTTTTTCTCTCTTCAAAATCTTTTCTCTTACAGATTTGAATCTTCCTTGTTCAGATCTGGAAGCACTCTTCCTAAACTCTATAATCACTAGAGAAAAGAGGCTTGGAACCTCTCTTGGATGGCAGCAAGAAGGGAGCAAAGGGGAGGCAGCAATCACTAGGGGGCGCTGGGATGCCTAGCGCCTCCTTTCTTTCTTTTTTAGGTGTGGCGGCCAACAAACCCTAAGATTTCTTGCTGGTGGCATGGAGAAGACAGAGAGAAAGAGAGATGAGGAGAGAGAGAGTTTAGGAGAAAATGATCTTTATATTTTGGATGCAATAAAATTCTAATACAAACTATGTATTTATACACCAAGTCAATGTGACTTAACCCTTGACCCAAAAACTCCCATAGCTAACCCAATGAGATTGAGCTCACCCCAAGACCATGTACACCCATGACTTGACCCAATCTCACATTCTTGGACTTAAATCTAGTCCAATACAAGTTACCCCCTCAAACCCAAAGTCCTTGGATCTCAAGACTATGAAGGCTGACAGCCTTTCACCCTAGGACCCAAATCGATCCGAAAACCTTTTAGCCAACTCCATGGCTTAACTCCCAACCTTCCAAAGCTTGGGAGCACCACATCTGACCCTACAATTTCTATCTTGGTATCCTTAAGGCTTGGCAAGCCTGACAATGTCCTCCGATCCCGCTATTGCTGCATACTCCCACAGTCCCTTATGTGAACATCCTTGCCACTGCCAATCTTCTTCAGCTTTTGAGCTCCCTTAGAGACCTTTGGGATGATCGTCTCCATACCTAAAAATCTTTGCTTACTCCTTGGCACCACCTTAGAACTTGTTGTAGGCTCCTTTCTACTTGGCAGCTGCACCACTTGTTGCCTTGAACTTTCTTGGAGAAACCGCAGCGTTCCTATACCCACGCTCACTGCAACTGATGCTCCATTTGACACGATCTCCTTAGAGCCATTCCTCTCCATCTGCATATTTCGGTCCACCAGACTCTCTATCCAACTTTGGCATTGGTGCTGGGATATTGCTTCCCCCCTTGCACCTCTCTACTCTGAATATGTGCCAAAACTCTCTTCACCTGTGAAGCCACCTCTGTTCGATACTCTATCTGAATCTGAAGTCCATCTGATGCTGTAGAAGTCAATCCTATATCCGAGACCAGCCACTCATCATTATCCTGTTGGGCCTGTCGCTATACCTTGATCACCGTCACTACCTCTTCAAACTCTTTTCACTCTATGGACCCTTTCGAAGCCATTTCGGACCTTTTGCACTCTGTGGGCTCCTCTAAAACCATCAAGAGCTCATCCAACTCTTCAGACACAATAACTAAATCTAAAGAATTCGAGTCTTTCCTTTCTCCTCCCTTGCTTTTCTTCCAAAGCAGACACTCCTGCTTAAAATGTCCTGCTTCATTACACTTGAAGCACCTAATCTCCTTGCTGCCTCTTTGAGACTTGTCTCCACCCCACCTATTTGCTTTTTTTTCTTCATTTCTTGGGCCTCTTTGAAACAACAAGACCCTCTTGAAAAATCTTCTTCTTCATCATTCGTTCTCACTGCTTGTTGGACCTGAGTACTAACACAAGCTCCTCGTACATCAGTGTCTCCTTTTCGTACAGTAGTATCGTAACTGTTGGTGCAAAAATCCACCTGCGTCGGAGAAGCTAGAGTCGAGGGAGTCGTGGTCGCCGTCGGGACCTGCAAAAGAAGTTTAAACCGGAGGTGGGGTTGCTCCGACAAGACCCTCCGATGCTCAAGTCAGTTCTCTGCCTCAACAAGAATGGAGTGCTCGAACGAAAATTTTAGCAGAGTTTTGAGATAGAAAATAGAGCTTAGAGAATAACATATCTGGGGTCATCCTTTTATAGGTGGAGGGAGCAACAGACTGATAGCGATGTTTGTAACCGTCTGGCAGTGGGCTGCCCATGGTCAGGATGAGTTTGTTGCAGAGAGTAGTGGAGTGGAATCGTGGCTATCACCAGGACATGCCATGTAGAGTCTGTCGTAGAGAGTGGGGCAGCATCCGTTGTCGCGACTTGCCAGAGGATGGAGGAATCGCACGGTATCCGTCGCAAAAAGTGGAGCAGGATCGTAGCCATTATTGTGGTCTGCCAGGGAGTGATGGAGCCGCACGAAATCCATCGCAGGAAGTGGAACAGAGTCGTGGCCGTTACTGCGGCCCACCAGGGAGTGATGGAGCTGTGCGGGATCCGTCGCAGGAAGTGGAGTAGAGTCGTGGCCATTGCTGTGGCCTGATAGAGGGTCCAGGCCTGTCGGTCGAAGTCCGATTGGAGTGTCCGACGGAGAGAGGTGGCTCGTTACCCGTCTGAGAGGAGCTTGGAGTCTGGCTCTCGTAGGAGTCTGGATGAAGTCTTCCTTCAGTCGAAGTCAGGGATGAGGTCTGGCTCCCGTGGGAGTCCAGACGGAGTCTTCCCGCAGCTGGAATCGGAGACGAGATCTGGCTCCCGTAGGAGCCCGGGTGGAGTCTATCTGCAATCAAAGTCAGGGGTGAAGTCCGGCTCCCTTAGGAGTCCAGAAGAAGTTTACCAGCAGTTGAGGTCGGGGACGGAGCCTGACTCCCATAGGAGTCTGGGTGAAGCCTTCCAGCAATTGAGGTCGGGGATGAAGTTCGGATGGAGCCTTCCCGCGGTCGGAGTCGGAGATGAGATCTGGCACCCATAGGAGTCCGGGCGAAGTCTACCTGCAATTAAAGTTGGGGGCGAAGTCTGGCTCCCTTAGGAGTCCGGACGGAGTTTACCAGCGGTTGAGGTCGGAGATGGAGCCCGGCTCCCATAGGAGTCCGGACGAAGCCTTTCAGCAGTTGAGGTCGGGGATGAAGTCCGGACGGAGTCTTCCCGCAACCAGAGTTGGGGACGAGGTCCGGCTCTCGTAGGAGTCCGGGCAGAGTCTACCTGCAATTAGAGTCGTGGGCGGAGTCTGGCTCCCGTAGGAGTCCGGGCGAAGTCTGCCTGCAGCCGAAGTCGGAGACGAGGTCCGGCTCCCGTAGGAGTCCGGGCGGGGTCTACCTGCAATTGGAGTTGGGGGCGAAGTCTGACTCCCGTAGGAGTCCGGACGAAGTCTGCCTGCAGCTGGAGTAGGGGATGAGGTCCGGCTCCCGTAGGAGTCCGGGCAGGGTCTACCTGCAATTGGAGTTGGGGGTGAAGTCTGGCTCCCGTAGGAGTCCGGGCAGAGTCTTCCCGCAACTGGAGTCGGAGACGAGATCTGGCTCCCATAGGAGCCCGAGTGAGGTCTACCTGCAATTGGAGTTGAGGGTGAAGTCCGGCTCCCATAGGAGTCTGGGCAGAGTCTTTCCGCAGCTGGAGTCGGAGACGAGATCTGGCTCCCATAAGAGCCCGGGAGAGGTCTACCTGCAATCAAAGTTGGGGGCAAAGTCCGGCTCCCATAGGAGTCCGGACGAAGTCTACCTACAATTGGAGTCGCGGGCGGAGTCTGGCTCCCTTAGGAGTCCAGGCAAAGTCTGCCTGCAGCCGGAGTCAGGGACGAGGTCCGGCTCCCGTAGGAGTCCGGGCGGAGTCGCCTGTAATTGGAGTCGTGGGTGGAGTCCGGCTCCCGTAGGAGTCCGGACGAAGTCTGGAAGATGATCGATTATCGAGAAAATTTGGGTGGAGTCCGTCCGTCGTGAAGAATTCGGTCGACGCTGGTGGGGGCTCATCCGTCAGCAAAACTTGAGAGTGTTGCGGGGGCTCGACCGCCCGGGAGGTTTGAAGAGACATCGTTGGAGGTTGGAAGTCGGTTGGATCCCCGGAGGGTCACTCCTGCTATGAACTTCGGCTGGGGGGTATTTTATACCCAACACCAGTCCCCCTACTTCCGAGTTCGAAGTTTGAATGAAGGAAGTACAGAGAAATTTTTACAGCCGAAGTTGTCCCCTTGAATCCCGTGCATGATCATCCCCAGATATTTTGGCATTAAATGCGCGCGTGCTGGAGTCTTTTCGAATCAGGGCGATTTGAAGGGATCTTTCGAAATTCCCGTTGGTACGTTGGCCCAGGTACGGTGCAGTAATGGCTCTGTCAGCTATCAGCCGCTTTTAGCCGCCTGCTGTGGCGAGTGGGACACGTGTCGAGCATGGGTCGGTCTGGGGGGATTTGCGATCATTATGGCACCGGATCCCAGGATCTATTTAAACCCACCCTACTGCCTTTAGGGGCCCTATTCCGCCTGAGAGTTCTATCGGTGTCCGCCTTTTCTTCGAGAGCCCTGACCCTCCTTGGCGTCTTCCTTGGCCCTAGGCGTCCTTCAAGTCATCCCTGTCCTCGCCCCTCTGCATCCTTCAGAGCGATCTAGATTAGTCCCGGAACCTTTATTTTTCTTCTTGCCATTTAGGGGCCTTTTCTCCTCCATTTTTCTTCTATCGCATTCCTCTGGTTTGGTCTCCCGCAACCCCTCATCTCTTGTCCCACCTGATTTCTCCAGGATCTTTAGAATCTTCGTTCGAAATATCTTCCGACACTTCCGCCTCTAGTGGTTCCAGGAGTTCGTCCGCGTCAGCCCCCCAGGACCCCCACACTGTAGACGAACCCACATTTGGGGCTGGGCCTCGTCCGATTTTTGCGTCGGGTGCCATTCTCTGTTTTCTGACTCTGGATGAACTCCTACTGATAAGGGTTCAGTATGGAGTTCCTCTGGAGTATGATCTGGAGCTTCCTGATCCCGCCGACCGGGCTAGCACCCCTCCTCCTGGCCGCTTCTGCCTGTATCAGGAGGCCTTCCGTGCCGGACTCCGGCTTTCGCTTCCACCTTTCGTTGTTGCCCTCTTCCATTTCTTAGATATTTCTTTAGCTTCAGTTGCTCCGAATTCCTTTAGGTTTTTGATAGGGTTCCTCTCCCTTTGCCACGTAGTCGAAGTTCAGCCATCTCTCTCTTTGTTTGGGCATTTCTACACCTTCAAGCGTCATCCCTCGGCAAAGGACTGGTGGTATTTCTTTCCCCAGTTTGGCAAGAAGGGGTTGCTGAAAGGTGCTCCCTCTTCAATCTACAACTGGAAGGGAAAGTACCTCTTCGTCCACTGCCCGACTTTGAGGCTGGGCTTGCCCCCTTGGGGCTCTCTGAGGGACTCTGTCCGCCGGGCTCCCAGCCTGGGGGAGGACGACCTTCAAGCTGCCTGGAAACTTCTTGGCTATTCCGCTCCTTTCCTTCCCAACCTTCTGAAGGAGCAATTTTTGTTCAACATCGGCTTGAGTCCCCAGGATCCTGCGAGTATTCCATCTTTTCTTTCCTCTTCTTTTCTTCCGTCCTTCTTCTTTTTCTTTCTCTTTTTTTTTCTTTTCTTCTTCTTTTTTTTTTTTTTGCGTGTCACTTCTTCCTTTTTCACCCCATCGCTGATTTTTGATTGATTTTTTTTTTTTTAGGAATGGACATCGAAGCAGCACGGATGCTTGCCAGGGGCCTCAAGGCCCACAAGAGAAAAGGCGTCGCGGCCTCCAGATCAGCAAAGAAGGCCAGAGTGGAGGAGATGAGCTCGACCGCACTTGTCCAGGTGGCCCCTACGTCAACGTTCCTTCGGACGCCGAACCACCAGCCCCCGGGCCTCTTCAAGGAGTCCCCCCACTGGGGCTCCCATTTCGGGGGTCCGTTCCACGGAGGCACCCGGAGTCGAGAGGGGGAGGAGAAGGAAGTCGGTGGCCCGCAGGGTGAGTAGCCACCGAGCCGCCGTTGAAGAGTCCCTTGGTTCCGAAGAAGAGCCGGAGAATCCCTTCAATGACAGGGACTTGATCAAGCGGTTGATCGACGGCTGCATTCTATCTGAAGTCGTCGAGAGGATTGATCGCGCCGATCCTGAGCAGCAGGTTTGGGACTCCCTAGGGTTCTTTCTCGAGGTAAACAAATCTTCATTTAATTGGCTTTTCGACCCTTGTTCTGATCCCCTAGCCGCCCTTGCAGATTGGGCACCAGCTCCTTGCCAATATCGAGGCGACGAACCGGGCGAGGAGGGATGCCATCCAGGCAGAGGAGCATCACCGGACCGAGGTCGCTCGCCTCAAAGAAAAGGCAGCCGAAGTAGTTACCCTCCAAGAGACTCTGGAGAAAGAAAAGCAGGCCCGGGAGGAAGAGAAGTAGACCTCGGAGGAGACGGTGAGGAAGGCAGAGGCTGAGGTCACAAATTTGGCAGAGCAAATCTTGGTCCTGATCTCGAAGGCCAGGGTTCTTACGGTGGAGAGTTCAAGGCCTCTGCGGAGATGAGGGACCTGAACGTCAAGTTCGGCCAAGAAGCGTTCATCAAGGGATTCGAGCTCTGCTAGGAGAAGGTGGCTAGGAAATTTTCCGAGCTCGATCTCTGCTTCTTGGGCGAGGAGTCTGAAGATGAGGCCGGTCCCTCTCCTGCTGCTACCGCTGCCGCAGCCCCCCTTCCAGGGACACCTAGCTCCCCAACTCCTACTGTAGAGGTCTGAGACCTCCGACCTTGTATTTTTCTTTTACTACAATTTTTTTTTTCTTTTTGTCTTTAAAAAATATTCAATCAAGAAAGTTGAATTTCTCATCGTGGATGGCTTCTCCTCTCCTCCTTCCTCCTCCTTTTTTGTTTTTCTTTCTGCAATGAGACGCGCCTTGACGCTTTTGTCTCCCGATGGCAATGTCCTACCGAAGTGCTTCTCCTACCATAGGGGATTCCGCTGAAGTCCACGATCCAGCGGCTGAAGAAGAAAGTTCTTCATTTGACAAAAAGATTGAAGAAGATGGAAGGCGAGCTTCGCAGGTTGAAGGAGAGTCACTCTGAAGCCACCGCGGAGACCACCCGCTTCCGGAACCTCTATGTGAAGGGGATCATGGAGTACAGCCGGAGAAAGGCAAACTTCGAGAAGGAGCTCGAGGAACACAAGAAGCGCACCAGCGACCAATCTTGGGCTCAGACTGCCAAGATCAGTTCTCTCAGAGTGGAGCTGTCGGCTGTCCAGGAGAGGATTGGCCAGTTGGAAGGAAGTTCATCCCGACTTTTGACTCGGGCCGACAGCGACCGGGAGTGGTTGAAGAAGGTCTCCAACCTTCAGCAGCAGCTTCAGGATACCGAGGCGAGCTATGACACACACTGAGCTGGCTGGCGCAGGCAGGTGGACGAATACAAGGGAAGGCTCAGGATGGCGACCGATGAGGTTGCCCGCCTTCGAAGGTAGCTAGCTGAGGGGGCTCAATCTACTTCTGCTTGGGATTCTGTCAAACTCCAATCCCTAAGAAGGATCACAGAAGAACTATCCGTCACTCTTGGAGAGGGAAAGGCCGAGCTGCAGCAATTGAAGATCCAGCTGGTATACGAGCAGCGGGCCGTCAAGGACATGGAGGCAAAATTCGAGGTCCTGAGAAAGAGGCATCGAGAGGTGAAGAACGAAAGCCAGCAACTTCATCGGATGTTCCAGGACATGCTGCTGAAAAAGAGAGAGCTAGAAGAAGAAGTTGAAAATCTGAGGCAGTTCTTGATAAGGAGTGAAGCAGATAATTCGAGGTCGGAAGGGGCAGAGCTTCCCTAGGGCTCTTTTTGGCCTTCCATCTTTCCATGTATATATTTTCTCTTTTGTTGTTTTGTTTTGTTCTTGTGGTTTTGCTTTTCTTCCTTTAGCCTTCTGGGCTTCGTGGTGTATATTTCGTGAATGAAATGAAAAGGAGATTTTGTGTTACCTCATCCACGCATTGTATTAAATTATCGTCCGTCGAACTTCTTTTGTCTTTTGACTTGTTCGACGTCGACGTCGTTCGGAGGTGCCCAATCATCGCCACGCTGATTTGCTTTTCTTGTCGTCCATGGCCGTAGGCTTGAGCTCGATGGTCCGAACTTTGCATTACCTCGAAGGGGTCATTATTTTCTTGACCTGTGTCGAGAGCCTTCTTAGAGACTGCGGATGTTTGGTAGGAACTTCCCGTCTTTGTTGAGACGAAGTTCCCTAGGTCTTTGGTGTGGTTTATTTTTCATCTATTGTCGATGTAATTCATCGCTTTCCTTTTTAATTTTCCTCATCCTTTCTGAGTGAGGGTCCTCCCCTTGCTTTTTGTGAGGTCGCGTAGAAGTGTAGAGGTGCCATTAAGGGGACTTTTTCCTTTATCCAATTTTGTTGGGCGATTGAGTTTTTATCATCGTCAGGACGAGGTTCCCCTTCTGTTCTTGACGTAGTCGATCTCAGCTTAGGTTAGGACGAGGTTCTCCTCCTGTTTCCAGCGGAGCCATAGGGGCATATATGGGCGCTGTTTGGCCTCTCCCCCCATCCGGTCTAAGACGAATCGGGCCTTCGACTTTGCTCATGTCAGGATGAGGTTCTCCTCCTGTTTCCAACATGGTTGTGGGGGCACGTAAGGGCGTTGTAAGGCCTCTCCCTCCATTCGGTCTAAAAGAATCGGACCTTTGACTTTGCTCATGTCAGGACGAGGTTCTCCTCCTATTTCCAACATAGCTGTGGGGGCACATAAGGGCATTGTAAGGCCTCTCCTCCCATCTGGTCTAAAAAAATTGGGCCTTTGACTTTGCTCATGTCAGGATGAGGTTCTTCTCCTGTTCCCAACATGGCTGTGGGGGCACATAAGGGCGTTGTAAGGCTTCTCCCCCCATCCAGTCTAAAAGAACCGGGCCTTTGACTTTGCTCATGTCAGGACGAGGTTCTCCTCTTGTTCCCAATATGGCTGTGGGGGTACATAAGGGCATTGTAAGGCCTCTCCTCCCATCCGATCTAAAAGAATCGGGCCTTTGACTTTGCTCATGTTAGGATGAGGTTCTCCTCCTATTTCTAACATGGCCATAGGAGCGCCTAAGGGCCGTTATATGGGCCTCTCCCCTGATCCGATCTTAAGATAATCAGACTTTCATTTTGCTCATGTTAGAACGAGGTTCTCCTCCTGTTCCTAACATGGCCATGGGGGCACCTAAGGGCCGTTATATGGGCCTCTCCCCCGATCCGATCTTAAGATAATCAGACTTTCATTTTGCTCATGTTAGGATGGGATTCTCCTCCTATTCCTAACATGGCCATGGGGGCACCTAAGGGCCGTTATATGGGCCTCTCCCCCGATCCGATCTTAAGATAATCGAACTTTCATTTTGCTCATGTTAGGATGAGGTTCTCCTCCTGTTCCTAATATGGCCATGGGGGCACCTAAGGGCCGTTATATGAGCCTCTCCTCCGATCCGATCTTAAGATAATCGGACTTTCATTTTGCTCATGTTAGGACGAGGTTCTCCTCCTGTTCCTAACATGACCTTGTTTTGATTGTTTGAAGGGGTTATTCCCAGTCGTAACAAGTCCATGCCAAAAGGAAAAGACATGCAAAATCGAAAAGAATTTTGATTCAAAGCAAAGTCGTTAGTAATACATTTACAGATTTTTCAAGTCCCATGGTCGTGGAAGGTCTGCTCCTCCTTGAGGTCCTCTGGTGACAGAGTTGATGATCCCGATCGGAGGCCAATCTTCGGGCTGCACTTCCCTCCTCAGCAGTTCAGGTTGCGGCAGGGTCCTTGGCCGATCCTCTCTGCCCTCAGGTCGGCATTGAATGAACCTGTCAAGCCAACCTCGTCTAATGAGCTCCTCGATCTCATCTCAGAGCTAAATGCACTCTTCTGTATCGTGGCCGTGGTCACGGTGGTAGAGGCAGAACTTATTGGGGTTGCACTTCCCGGGGTGCGTGCACATCCTCTCTGGCCTTGGGAGCTGCTCTCTGACCTCCATCAGCACCTGGGCTTTCGATGCGTTGAGGGGGGCATAGTTGCGAAACCTTCCTGGGGGAGAGCCCCACCGAGCTTGGCGTTCTGGGCTTCCCTGCCTGCATGCTCGAGGAGGAGTCTGGATGCGCTTGTGCCCGGGAGGAGTTCGAGAACGTGGCCGAGCTTCCCTCGGCCCCTTTTCGACTGCGGGCTTACTCGAGTCTCCCATCTGTCACTTTCTCGCGGTCTCCTCATCCTTCATTTTGAAGGCTTCTTTCGCTCGGGCATACCCTTCAGCCCGAGCCAACAGGTCAGCAAAATTCCTGGGGTACTTCTTTTCCAGAGAGAATAAAAGGTCATTCTTCTGAAGGCCGCCTTTCAGGGTGGCCATTGCTACCGACTGGTCCAAGTTTCGGACCTCCAGTGCGGCGACATTGAAGCGGTTGATGTAGGCCCAAATGGACTCCCCCTCCCTCTGCTTGATGTTGATGAGGGACTCCGAACCCTTCCGGAGGCGCCGACTGCTGACAAAATGAGCCACAAATTGGTGGCTCATCTGATCGAAGGAAAAGATGGTACCCGGCTTCAGCATCGAGTACCAATTTCTCACCGCTCCCTTCAAAGTGGATGGGAAGGCTCGGCATAGAATGGCGTCGGGCGCGCCATGAAGCAGCATCATTGTCCGAAAGGCCTCCAGGTGGTCAATCGGGTCCGAAGTCCCGTCGTAGCTTTCAAATTGAGGGAGCTTGAAGTTTGGCGGGATTGGCTCCTGCATGATCATTTGAGAAAAGGGAGGGTCAGTACAAATGTCCTCACCATAAGCGGGGGGAGCGTGGCGGAGTTCTTCGATTTGCCGGTTCATCTCCTGAAGCCTTCGATCCAGAAAATCCTCTCGACTATGGGTCTCGAGGGTCCTCTGGCAGGATGGAGGCAGAGATCTTTCGGGGGTGGAATCGTGGTCTGATTGGGGGCTTTCCACCCTTGGATTTATCTTTTCGGGAAAGATTGGGCGGCTGGCCCAAGTGGCCCATCCCACCACCGGATTTTGGAGTTCTGACGACGTTCTTTCCAGTCGCACTGATGCCTGTGGCTGCTGCTGCTGTTGCATGGCCTGCACAGCTTCAGTGAGGCCTCTGACCTGCTGCACCAATAGGTCGAATTGCTCCGCGCCAACCGCCATTGTCGGAAGAGGGGTTAGAGGTTGGGAGACTGGAGGTGAGGCCGGAGCCTGAGATCTAGCCACAGAGGCCGTGGATCGTCGTGTGGATGCTTTGCGGGGAGGCATCGAGTGAAGATCAAGTGAGGGAAGGAGGAGTGGATGTCGAAAAAGATGATCGAAGGCGGTCCCATTGAGCGCTCCTTTAAGAACAAGGGTACTGCGAAGACACAGGCCCTTCCTCTAGTGCCAATCCTGTTGGTGCAAAAATCTGCCTGCACCGGAGAAGCTAGAGTTGAGGGAGTCATGGTCACCTTCGGGACCTGCAAAAGAAGTCTAAACTGGAGGGGGGGTTGCTCCGGCAAGACCCTCCGACGCTCAAGTTAGTTCTCTGCCTCAACAAGAATGGAGTGCTCGAACGAAAATTTTAGCAGAGTTTTGGGATAGAAAATAGAGCTTAAAGAATAACGTATCTGGGGTCCCCCTTTTATAGGTGGAGGGAGAAACAGACTGATAGCGATGTTTGTAACCATCTGGCAGTGGACTGCCCATGGTCAGGAGGAGTTTGTTGCGGAGAATAGTGGAGTGAAATCGTGGCTATCACTAGGACATGCCACGTGGAGTCTGTCGTGGGGAGTGGGGCGGCGTCTGTTGTCGCGACTTGCCAGAGGATGGAAGAATCGCACGGTATCCGTCGTAGGAAGTGGAGCAGGATCGTGGCCATTATTGTGGTCTGCCAGGGAGTGATGGAGCCACGCAGAATCCGTCGCAGGAAGTGGAGCAGAGTCGTGGCCGTTACTGCGGCCCATCAGGGAGTGATGGAGCCGCGTGGGATCCGTCGCAGGAAGTGGAGTAGAGTCGTGGCCATTGCTGTGGCCTGCTAGAGGGTCCAGGCCTGTCGGCCGAAGTTCGGTTGGAGTGTCCGATGGAGAGAGGTGGCTCGTTACCTGTCTGAGAGGAGCTCGGATTCTGGCTCTCGTAGGAGTCCGGACGAAGTCTTCCTTCAGTCGAAATCGGGGACAAGGTCTGGCTCCCGTGGGAGTCCGGATGGAGTCTTCCCACAGCTGGAATTGGAGATGAGATCTGGCTCCCGTAGGAGTCTGGGCGGAGTCTACCTGCAATCAAAGTCAGGGGCGAAGTCCGGCTCCCTTAGGAGTCCGAACGGAGTTTACCAGCAGTTGAGGTTGGGGACAGAGCCCAGCTCCTGTAGGAGTCCGGGCGAAGCCTTCCAGTAGTTGAGGTCGGGGATGAAGTCCGGACGGAGCCTTCCCGCGGTCGGAGTCGGAGATGATATCTGGCTCCCATAGGAGTCCGGACGAAGTCTACCTACAATTAAAGTTGGGGGCGAAGTCTGGCTCCCTTAGGAGTTCGGACGGAGTTTACCAGCGGTTGAGGTCGGGGATGGAGCCCGGCTCCTGTAGGAGTCCGGGCGAAGTCTTCCAGCAGTTGAGGTCGGGGACGAAGTTCGGACGGAGTCTTCCCACAATCAGAGTTGGGGATGAGGTCCGGCTCCCGTAGGAGTCCGGACAGAGTCTACCTGCAATTAAAGTCGTGGGCGGAGTCTGGCTCCCGTAGGAGTTCGGGCGAAGTCTGCCTGCAGCCAAAGTCGGAGATGAGGTCCGGCTCCCGTAGGAGTCCGGGCGGGGCCTACCTACAATTGGAGTTGGGGGTGAAGTCCGGCTCCCGTAGGAGTTCGGACGAAGTCTGCCTACAGTCGGAGTCGGGGACGAGGTCCGGCTCCCGTAGGAGTCCGGGCGGGGTCTACCTGCAATTGGAGTTGGGGGTGAAGTCCGGCTCCCGTAGGAGTCCGGGCAGAGTCTTCCCGCAGCTGGAGTCGGAGACGAGATCTGGCTCCCGTAGGAGTCCGGGCGAGGTCTACCTGCAATTGGAGTTGGGGGCGAAGTCCGGCTCCCGTAGGAGTCCGAGCAGAGTCTTCCTGCAGCTGGAGTCGGAGACGAGATCTGGCTCCCGTAGGAGCCCGGGCGAGGTCTACCTACAATCAAAGTTGGGGGCGAAGTCCGGCTCCCGTAGGAGTCCGGATGAAGTCTACCTACAATTGGAGTCACAGACGGAGTCCATCTCCTGTAGGAGTCTGGGCGAAGTCTGCCTGCAGCCGGAGTCGGGGACGAGGTCCGGCTCCCGTAGGAGTCCGGGCGGAGTCTGCCTATAATTGGAGTCGTGGGCGGAGTCCGGACAAAGTTTGGAAGATGGTCGATCATCGAGAAAATTTGGGTGGAGTCCGTCCGTCGTGAAGAATCTGGTCGACGCTGGTGGGGGCTTATCCGTCAGTAAAACTTGGGAGTATTGTGGGGGCTCGGCCGTCCGGGAGGTTTGAAGAGACGTCGTCGGAGGTCGGAAGTCGGTTGGATCCTCGGAGGGTCACTCCTGCTACGAACTTCGACTGGGGGGTATTTTATACCCAACAGTAACCAATGGATCGAAGCTCCTAGATAGTGAATATAATGGCAATAGACTCTTATCCTTTTTTAGCTCTATCCTAATATTGAGCAAATCCATACTCATCTGGTCGAATTGCTGAATATGCCCTACAACATCCTCGTCCTCTTACATTCGAAGGCTGTAAAATTACTTCTTCAGCATTAACTTGTTGCATATGTTCTTCTCCATATATAATATGTGCAACCTTGACCATAAATCTCTGGGTAATCTCTCCTTCAATATGCAATACAATACCTCATCCATCAGACAAGCTCTAATCGTGGCACATGCCCTTTTCTTCAAATATACCCACTACTTGTCAGTCATCTCCTCCAACCTATCCTCCAAGGTCGAATCCAATCCTATCTGAACTAGCAGATCCTTCATCCCAACCTTCCACTTGATGAAACTCTCCTTTCCATCAAATTTTTCAAATCCAACCTTCAATCCACTACTTTTCATGATCAAACCAAATCACAAACAGTATAAGGATATATCTGAAAAATACCTGACTAGGAAGGGTGGACAACACCCCCAAGATCTCTTCCTTCCTCATAAAACTTGGAGAACCTTAGATCTAAAATCTTGCTATTGAAAACTCTGATCTTGTGCTAAAACATCTGATCTTCTACCACTAAAAAAATTAAATCTAAAATTTTGATCAGATCTAAAAAACATCTACTGCTAAAAACTCCTCTTCTTCCTCCTTCATGCTCAACGGGCTTTGATACCAACTATTGTGAAACTTGATATTGCTTCGATACCAGCCATATATCGATCTTGCATGAAAATCTGGGTATTAATCCAGTAAATGAAGAAGAGACAAAGTGCTAAAAATCTACAAGCGTGCAGATTTTTATGCGACAGTCTCCTGTTAATGCCTCCTCCTAATCCTCCTAGGATTAGATCGGACTGCAATTAAAATAGTAGAGATATGAACGATCTATGAACATACTATTTTAATGCCTAAAATTTTTGAAGCTTAGGTGTTAAGAAATAGCTTTATGAAGATGAGGCATTCAAGATCCTCTGCAGCAGATTTATGGGGCAGTACCTTCTTGATAGGATTTCTTTTCCTTTCTAAATCCTTTCTCTTCTAGATTTGAATCTTCCTTGTTCAGATCTGGAAGCACTCTTCTTGAACTCTTTAATCATCAGAGAAAAAAGGTCTGGAACCTCTCTTGAATGGTAGCAAGAAGGGAGAAAAGGGGAGGCGGCAATCATTAGGGGGTTCTGGGATGCCTAGCGCCTCCTTTCTTTTCTTTTTAGGTGTGGCAGCCAAGAAACCCTAGGGTTTCTTGCTGGTGGCATGGAGAATATAGAGAGAGATGAGGATAGAGAGAGTTAGGGAGAAAATAATCTTTGTATTTCAGATTCAATGAAACTCTAATACAAACTATGTATTTATACACCAAGTCAATGTAATTTGACCCTTGACCCAAAAACTTTCATGGCTAACCCAATGAGATTGAGCTCACCCCAAACTCATGTACACCTATGACTTGACATAATCTCACATCGTGGGACTTAAACCTAGTTTAATACAAGTTAGCCCCTCAAGATCCAAAGTCCTTGTACCTCAAGACTGTGAAGACTGACAATCTTTCACCCTAGGATGCAAATCGACTCTAGAACTTTTGAGCCAACTCCATGGCTCAACTCTTGGCCTCCCAAGGCTTGGGAGCACCACATCTGACCCTACATGGGATTCATAATCCCATAGTAGCTCTCTATCTGTGGCATCTTGAAGTTGTTGGAGAGCGACTCCTACATGATTCGGATGCTGAATGGTGGACCAGTGTTATATCCCTCATCCCACATCGGAGCCTAGTGGAGGATTGCTTCAATTTGTTCATTTATCTCCCAAAGTTTGCAGTTGATATCTACATCTCAGATAGTGCAGTCTTTTGAACATTGCAGAGGAGATAGTCGGTCAAGTGTTGAGTCTTGCTTGGAACAGGGACTCAGAGATTGTCGTCTTCTCCGCTCTGGGCTTTGGGGTCGGCTATGGTGAGTCTGCCTCCCCCACTCAGGGCTCTATAGAGGGATCTGCAGTCGCTCCTGTGGTGGCAGTGCGGGTTGATGCATAGGGTTGGCTGGTCGTGGCTCTACTATTGGTGCAGCATTGGTCAGCTGTGCTGCTACTATCGTCGGTGCGGCATTAATCTATTGCATTGTCTAGATGACGGTGGTCAAGTTTTGCACCTGCTAAAATAGTAGATTGAATTGCTTCGCACTGACAGTCACCACCAATTATGGAGGTTGTTGAGGGATCTTCGACAGTTACGCCTAGGCCTGGTGGTTGGTTGTGTTCTCTATTGGTTGGAAAGTGATGGTGTTGGATCGTCGAGAAGATGGTCTGCATAGGGCCACAATCTTGATCCTTTGTTCCTTCTCAAAATCGATTCACAATCCCTTCCTCTAGCACTAATATGTTGCTACTGAAATTTGGCTCTCGATCGAAATAACTAGAAAGGTAGTGCATCCTCCTGAGAAAGTGACCTGCAAAATATATCTGATCGAAATTGGTTCCAGCGAAGACTCTCCGATACTCAAGTCAAATCTCAAGAAAACAGAAGAGAAAGAATATTTTGGGAGAGATTGTATGCATACCTTAGGAATCCTCGATAGGCTGTTTTGTAGGCGAGGGTTGAAAAGCCATTTTAAAATATTGTTTAGCCAATTTAGATGTGATATGGTAAGATTTTCGATTGGGGTCTTCGAGATTAGGCAGTTACGCCTGTCTTATCTATTTCAGAGCCAGCTGGGGGCATCATAGATATTTTGAATTTAAAATGAGAGTACAGATAGGATCAGACCGGCTTTAGTTGAGGAGGCTTCAGTGCGGTTCGATGAGTATAGACATCGAAAGAAGGAGGTGGCCAGGGCCAGTTGTGTTCATTGAAAAAAGAATCGGTGGGGTCTGAAGTATATTTGCCGTTGGAGTCTGAAATTGACCTATTCAAATGTTAGCCCACTATGGGGACTGGGATCGATTGGTGAAGTCTTGGTTATAAGCTGAAGTTCGGACCAGTTGGAATCTAATGTTCCATTTAGGAAGATCATCGAAAATAAGGATCATTGGGGTCCAAAGTTAGGATCGGGGAGGTCCGTAGTTATTCATCAAATGACCTCTTTCAAACAACCCTCTTATGATTCGGGGGAGATATATCTAGTTCCAAGATCGGACATATTCATCTCCAGCAGTACCATAGTGTCGGTCTTGTATACTTCATCACATGTCTTTCTGTTGACTCATGTCTTCAGCATGGGTAACAAATTAACCCCCAACAGAACATAAGATGCACATTTTAGCTATTAGTTGTATTAAGCGCACATATTGATGTATAACTTGGCACTCAAAAATCTTGTTATCATCAAAAAGATAGAGACAGTTAACCGAAGACTTTGATTTTGATGATTATAAGATACTTGAGTTCAAACAATACTAATTGTATGCTTGGAGTTTGCTTATAGGATCTCTTAGATACTCACAATGACCTATCAAATCAAAAAAAGAAATCCTCTCAAAACAACTAAGTCAAATGAATTTTAAAGATAATTTTTTTATATTTTGGCTTAGAGGAGTTGACCTTAAGATATTAAGAGTCAGCCTATATAATTTTTGGTGATTATAGTTGGAATTTCCAAACAAGAGGTCATGAAGAGTGGATGTAGGTACTGAATTTGACATAACACTATTATAAAAATCGGTATGTTTGTGGTTGTGCATTATTTTGCTCTATTGTTTTTTATCTCTTAGTTAATTCTATTATCTCTAATTGTATACACTTTACTTTCACTCATAAACTTCAAATTTGATGCATACTTTTGTTTAAATTTTTAAGGAACCCAATTCATTATTCTCTTGCTATATCTGGGCAACAGGATACTTGGGTCTTTAGGGATTACCTCTTATGGTCTTTGGTTGATTTGTAGTCAACATTCTGAATCTTTTTGAGGATCATATTTTAACAAACTCGGGGTCATGCCAAACAACTTGCTGATGTGGAATAACAATCTACAGACATGCCATAACCGTTTGGCACATAATGGAATTACTACATCCTCATGTGCATTTGCATGAAGTGGTTGAGTTGCCTGTCATGAGAAGGTTTTGCTTGCTTGGATTGGTTGCTGAGCCAAAAAATTTTGGCTTTGGAGGCCGACTGCTTCTAGTCTTCTCATCCCAACTTTCAAGTTAGCTGGAACGTTCTAACTAGAATGTCTTGAAAAATCTGAGTGTACCTGTATCATCATACAAATTATGAGTTGAATCAATATGACTGCACCAAATCATTTTGGTCATTTGCCACTACAGCATAACTCTTTCTTAGTTATAATGAAATATTTATAGCCTTTCTTGTTCTTCTCTCGTTGTCGAATTGGAGCACGTTCTTCTCTCGTTGTCGAATTGGAGCTTCTTGAAAAAAATGTATTTTTATTGGAGAATCAAAAATTTGTTCTATCTTGAAACCAGCAAAATATTCTAGCTGGAATCCGGGTAAGGGTGAGACTAAAGCGCTGGTCCTTGTAATCAACCTCCAAAAAGTGCAAGGTGCATTAGATTTTTTTCGTGACTCATTTGCATGAACACTTTGTTCTCTCTTGAATGCGGAGAAGATGATGTAAGCAGGACGATATAATTCACTAATTAAGAGGAATGAAAAAGCTTTCTGTAAAATATGATAAATATTTTATTATATATTATAGAGAGATTTGCTATATAAATATATTAGAAAACAAGGGGGAAAAGCGTCTGGCCGAAGTGCTAATGATGTTTTAGTCCACCATCCCAACCATCCCACCAACCGCACTCCCTCCCACCTACTGCCATATCCGTCGCTTTCTTACTCTTTGCCACGCTCCCGTACCCTCCAGTTTTTTTAAAAAAATCAAATAATATTAATAGAAAATAATTGATTGGAAAAATAGTTGGCCACTTAATTAGCTCTTTCCTGGCTGAGGGCGAATACCCAAGCATTCGATCTGCTACATGCCCCCAACCACCGTATTCGTGTCTATAAATACCCTCCCACTTCCGGTCTTTTCCTGTCGCCCCCTCTTCGCCTCCCTCCACGCTCTCTCCGGCCTCCTCTCTCCTCCTCTTCGGGACCGCTTCCTTCGCCACCAAAAGGTAAGCTCCCCGAACCCCGCTATTCTCTCCTTTTCGTTCTCTCTTTCCCGATCCCCATCAACCTATATGCTCGCTTCCGCCTGTTTTCCCTCGGTTCTTCTCCCCCTTCTCGTGATAGATCCGATCTAGGGCTTTGTGCTTCATTCTTGTTTCTGATACTTGGAAGTCCGATCAGCTTTGCATCGCGTTACCGAGGTACGATTGTCTTGGTGCGATATGGTCTTAGTTGTCGTGGATCTGGTTTCAGATCTTTATAGGATTGATTGTTTCTAGATCTAGCGGTCTTGGTGCAATTTGGTCTTAGTTCACGTACTGGACGTGTGCTTTCTGGTGGATCAGATATGGAAACATTTTATTTTTAATATAGTTATATATCTTACTTTTGGCTTGGCTAAGTTGACGGATTTGCGGCTTACCTTGAGATGCTCTGATAGTTAATACGGATCAGATCTCGTATATTTGTAGTTAGTACATAAATATGAAGTCGGTTCGTTGGAGTTATAGATCTGTCTTTGCGGTTTGCTGTTCTCGTTTGTTTTTTTTTTAAGCTCTCCACAATTTAATGTCTCTATCGATATCATCGGCTATGAATCTTATTTATTCATAATTTCTCTCTCTTGAGTTATTTTCCAATGTTTGACAATTCTGTTACTTATTTATTGATTTTGGTTAGATATGTCTCAAGTGACTTCTGTCATGTTGTTACTAGATGTTCTTTAGCGCCATCAATCATAATATTTCCACTCTTTACAATATTTTGAGTAGAAAAGTGAACATGATCCATTAAGTGGTGCCCTGCGAATCCTTTTTCCCCAGCTGACTAGTGTACTAACTTTATCAGTCAACAAAAGTAACTGCTTCCACTCCTGACAACATTTTCTGAAGGAAACTAATCGTGTTCATCGTACTTGGGTGTTCTGATTCTACTATTAATTCCCGTAAATATGTTGGAGCGCTGATTTTCTTTAAATTAAGGAATGAATATTTCTGTTTTCATGTGATTAAAAGGATTCCTGAAGTTAATGATTTAAAAATGGAGAAGGAATGCTGCTATGTGCTTTTAGATGTTCATACTATATATGATGAGGTGCTATTTGGCTCTGTTGGAGGAATTTAAATTTGCTTTTCATTTGGTAATGTGATGTTGTTTGGTCTGCATGATCAGAAAGATGGCATCACACATTGTTGGATATCCTCGCATGGGGCCAAAGAGAGAGCTCAAGTTTGCTCTTGAATCATTCTGGGATGGGAAGACCAGTGCCCAAGATTTGCAGAAGGTCGCAGCAGATCTCAGGTGTTCAATTTGGAAGCAAATGGCTGATGCTGGGATCAAATATATTCCTAGCAACACTTTTTCGTACTATGATCAAGTGCTCGATACCACAGCTATGCTTGGTGCAGTTCCTGATAGGTACGGGTGGAATGGTGAAGAGATTGGGTTTGATACCTACTTCTCCATGGCCAGAGGAAATGCTTCTGTACCTGCTATGGAGATGACCAAGTGGTTTGACACCAACTAGTAAGTCTTCTGACCCATCTTGAGTCCTGAAGTACTAATTTTGATAGTAGTTTTGTTTCATGTAAGTTTATTTGTGTGTTTGTTGACATGTTTTCCTTTTTGCCCTGATCAAGTCATTTCATTGTACCTGAATTGGGTCCAAACACTAAGTTCTCCTATGCATCTCACAAGGCGGTTGCTGAGTACAATGAAGCAAAGGCGGTATGGACCTATATCAGTCTTCTTGCTTCAACCCATGTTGATTAACAGTATATTTGTTGCTCTGTTGGGCTCGAAATTGTCTCTTTTTTTGTCCACTAAACAATTTTGACTATTGTGGTTTGGATCGAGTATTCGTTCTTCGTCTGCATGACATTTAAGTATTATCTGTTAGTTTACACTTGTTGTTTTGATGCAACATGTCTTCATGTTTAAGATAATGCCTCTGTAGGGAACAGATCCTTTCATTTTCAATTCTAATCAAGGGTACTGTGATGAGATTTGTAGCCATTTACTTAACTACTGTGTTTTAAAGAATTTCACTTATATAATCTATCTCTTTGGGAATGACATATGAAGATGTGCAAATAGAAGTGTTGGCATGATGGGTATAAAAGAGGAAGAACTGTTATTTGATCAGTCTGGCCTAACTAGACCACCTAATGTGCTTCCAGTGTAATCAGCTAATCTGAACTTTTATAAATCATACTTTCATTAGGTTTGATCAGATGCCTAAACTGATATCTTATGACTTGGTAAGTGATGTAATTCAATTATCCATGCAATGTATTCTAGGAGTTAGGGGGAAGATTTACATATTAGCTTGTTCCATTTGTTCAATGATATGCTACAGACAACATTTGGATTCTTAGTACAATGTGCCGTACCAGTATGTTACCTGTTTGATATGGTATAGCATGTATCCCATACTGTGATGGCTTCTAACCTGCTTTGTCTTACTTTTTATCATGGTACTGCCTGAAACTAGGCAGTATGGGTAGACATGGTACGGTAAACATCCTGGTTTCGAGCAGTATAGGGTAGCTATGCTCAATTTAGATAGCTACAGACTGTTTCAACTTATATATTGAATCAAACCATGGTAACATACCAGTACCTTATGGGTACAGTATGGTATGGTTAGTATGGGTTGATACAGTAGAATTTGGCTATAGACATGGTTTCCTGATTTTTTTTGCATGCTTTTATGGTGCTTACTTGATGAATGGCCTGTTTTACTTATCAAATCTTCACTGCTTATTGTTTAATTTTTCTTTGTTGGTGCAGCTTGGAATTGACACAGTTCCAGTGCTTATTGGTCCTGTTACATACTTGTTACTGTCGAAACATGCTAAAGGTGTAAAGAAGACATTTTCTCTTCTCTCACTTCTGGGAAATGTTATATCTGTCTACAAGTAAGGATCAAAACAAACTTCTAGGCCATTTCAGGCCATCTTTTGTCCTCTACTTTTCGCTACTCACCATGTCATCATACACAGGGAAGTTATTGCTGAGTTGAAGGCTGCTGGTGCTTCATGGATTCAGTTTGATGAGCCCACTCTCGTGATGGATCTAGATTCTCGCCAATTGCAAGCGTTTACTGATGCCTACTCTGAACTGGAATCATCATTCTCTGGTTTGAATGTGCTAATTGAGACCTATTTTGCAGATGTGCCTGCAGAGGCATACAAGTTAGTTGGTTTTTACTTGCTTACCTGTACCTTTTTTTGGGATGGGGGGCGGGGGGGTAAACATTTGACTCATGTTTCTCACCTATTTCAGGACTGCCACTGCCTTGAAAGGTGTCTCAGGTTTTGGATTTGATCTTGTGCGTGGAACCAAGACACTTGATTTGATTAAAAGTTCTGGCTTCCCTGCTAGCAAATTTCTTTTTGCTGGAGTTGTCGATGGGAGGAACATCTGGGCCAATGATCTTGCTGCTTCTCTCAGCACTCTTCAGGCTCTTGAGTCTGTTGTAGGCAAAGGTACTAACACTCACATGCAATTATGTTTTCCTTTTTTGGTCAAATTTTAGGTATTTTCGTAATGGTTGTTGTTTGTTCATAGACAAGCTTGTGGTCTCTACTTCCTGCTCGCTCATGCACACTGCTGTTGATCTTGTCAATGAGACAAAATTGGATAGTGAAATCAAGTCATGGTTGGCTTTTGCTGCCCAAAAGGTAGTTGAAGTTAATGCACTGGCTAAGGCATTGGCTGGCCTGAAAGATGAGGTAAAACCTTTCATAATCATCAGATGGTGCCTGTTGCTAGTCCTGTCATCCTGCAAATATAAGTTTCATTGTTATCTGAAGGACAAGTTCTACAAGCTTAACTTTGTTTTCAACAACATTGCCATACGCATACCTGGCTTTTAAACAATTTAAACAAGTTTTCTGTGGATATAATTTTATCATGTTGGGCAGTTTAAATTTCATGTTATAGCCTCACTGTTTGACTATGTACAGGCTTTCTTCTCTGCAAATGCTGCCGCTCAGGCTTCAAGGAAGTCATCTCCTAGGGTGACAAATGAAGAAGTTCAGAAGGCTGTAAGTAACTATAATTTGGTAGCTTATTTCTATTTCTCAGAGAAGTGAGCTTGCTTTTCAAGTTGCCTGTGGCATTGCACTCAGGCTGCTGATTTGAAGGGATCTGACCATCGCCGAGCTACAAATGTTAGTGCCAGATTAGATGCACAACAGAAGAAGCTGAACCTTCCAATCCTTCCCACCACCACTATCGGTTCATTTCCTCAGACCATGGATCTCCGAAGAGTACGACGTGAATACAAGGCAAATAAGTGGGTGCTCTCTCAACAATGGCTTGTCACATTTTTTATTAATGTTTTTTTTTTAATGTTTTCTCACCTATTTGCAGAATCTCGGAAGAGGAGTATGTTAAGGCCATCAAAGAGGAAATTAACAAAGTTGTCAAGCTTCAGGAAGAACTTGACATTGACGTCCTGGTCCATGGAGAGCCTGAAGTGAGCATTTTTTTCATATGCTACATCATCCTTATAAGATATAATTTATTCAACTTTTATCTTTATAATCTGGAAAAAAAACTCCAGCATGCGAGAAATGTGATGTGTAAAAGATGTGAAGTTGGTTTTCAGAACTTTGTATACTTTTTCAACATCATACATTTTTATCATAATTGTTTTTGTGCAGTTTCTGGAAAAACTCATTTCATCAATGCTTCATTTTCACAGAGAAATGACATGGTTGAATACTTCGGGGAGCAGTTATCGGGCTTTGCATTCACAGTTAATGGCTGGGTGCAATCTTATGGGTCACGATGTGTTAAACCACCTATCATCTATGGAGATGTGAGCCGTCCTAAGCCCATGACTGTTTTCTGGTCGACAATGGCCCAGAGCATGACTGCTCGCCCAATGAAGGGAATGTTGACAGGTCCAGTCACGATCCTTAATTGGTCCTTTGTTAGGAATGACCAGCCAAGGTAAGCCCAACTGCCTAAATGCTTATGGAGTTTCTATTGCTACCCTCTTGTCATTTGGGTATATATAACTTGATACATGCTTTGCTACCAGGTCTGAGACCTGCTATCAGATTGCTCTTGCTATCAAGAAAGAAGTGGAAGATTTGGAAGCTGCTGGTATTCAGGTTAGTCTTCCATTCTTCTCTAAACAATTTATTACATACACTTAATCATTTCCTTTACTCATAGTCTGTAACTGTTGCTTTCCGGTTGTGTGTAGGTTATCCAAATTGATGAAGCGGCTCTTCGAGAAGGCTTGCCTCTGCACAAGTCTGAGCAGGCTTTCTATCTAGAATGGGCTGTCCATTCTTTCAGGATCACTAACTGTGGTGTCAAGGACACAACCCAGGTTCTTTTTCATCCTCAAATGCTTCTATCTTCTTTGGAATAACCTAAAGATTGAGTTCTAATTCTGTAATCGTGAGTTAAAATCCTCAACCAGGGTGTTTGTTTTTAAGTTGCTTGATGCCTTAAACTGTTCTTACAGATTCACACCCACATGTGCTACTCTAACTTCAACGACATCATCCATTCAATCATCGGCATGGATGCTGATGTAATCACCATTGAGAACTCCCGTTCAGATGAGAAACTTCTGTCCGTGTTCCGTGAGGGAGTGAAGTACGGTGCTGGTATTGGGCCAGGGGTGTATGATATCCACTCTCCAAGAATCCCATCCACGGAGGAGATTGTTGATCGCATCAACAAGATGCTTGCTGTGCTTGAAACCAACATCCTGTGGGTTAACCCTGACTGTGGGCTCAAGACCCGCAAGTATGCTGAAGTCAACCCTGCACTCTCCAACATGGTTGCTGCTGCTAAGGTCCTCCGCACCCAGCTGGCCAGTGCAAAGTAGAGCTTATAATTCCAATGATTTATGGTTAAAGGAAGAGCGATTCTCCATTTATCCCTAATAATATATGGGTCTGTGTTATGCTGAGCATGTGGCTAGATTTTTTATATGGGTATTTTAATCCGTTTCTTTTCTCCACTCAAGATTATTGGGAAAGTTTCTGTCACTATGTACCTCGATTTCTTTGAAAGCCAAAAAAAAAAAAAAAAAAAATGCTATTACTTGGTTTGTGCTTAGTTACCACTACAAAGAATAGGCAACAGTTATGGGTTTTTTGAAATTGTGAGATCTGATGACGGCTGAAATTGTAATTGCAAAAGAGGATCGATTTTTAGACAGGTGTTTGATTCAGCTGTCAACATGAATTACCAGTGGAACGGAATGCAGGCTTCCTCCAAGCTCTCACAGTCAGAGAAAAAGGAGTACCAGTTACCACTGAAATAGTAGAATGCCGTCCGTTGATCTAATTTATGTATCATATTGCCCTCCAATATTGTACTCCCCTATTTTCCCACTGGAGGTCAGCATAAACAGTCACGACTTAGTTATATGGACGGTGGTTGAAGACCGGTTGGTTTAACTGGCTGTAGGACTGTACGATTACCTTTGCCATCCACCTGTGGCATTTCTTCCGTCATATATTTGCTTGAAAGGCTGTGGACAGGCAAACTGTAGCAGACCACTTCAGGCATAATGTCATTATTATTCTTATAGTCCATTGGCATTGTGAAAACGGATACTTTGGAGAATCGATTAATGATCAAATATATTTCTGTTAGAAGTTGATAATTTTATTAATCTAGGACAATTTGAATCGCTTTACTGGAGGTCATTTTGGCTTGTCTTATTATATATATAATTCAAACTTATCATGACTTAATTCACTATCCAGAAAATCAGCTGAAGTGAATCAGTAGAAGACGTCCTATTAAGTATATATAATTCAAACTTATCATGACTTAATTCACTATCCAGAAAATCAGCTGAAGCGAATCAGTAGAAGATGTCCTATTAAGTAAGATTCACCTCTCGTCAATCTTTTACTCTCTAGGTCATCAGGTAGAAGTAAAAGGGAAAAAAAGATCTTTGACTCTCTAAACCTTATCTACAAAGAGACACTACTGGATTTCGTCAATTTAAAAAGAGGAACATATCTGAGGTTATACTTATAAAATTTGAAAACTATGTAATCAAATCTATTTTGCCTCATCATTGTAATTGGCTAATTGACCATTAATGATCCGAACTTCTCTTCTTATGTATCACTAATCAAGCATTTGTCTAGTCGTCATGAAAGGTCAGGAGGCCATGAAAAAAGTCACGGCCTTCTCAAAATCATCCCCAAAATCGTCCCTTCAGATCTTTACACCGCAGTTTGCTGTATAACTGGAATATTTGTTTAGGATAATCATCTATTAACATCTGACAAGATAATCAACTCGCAACCGATTGTAGGTTCTTGTGATGCATGTTAGAGTAAAACAAAGGAAGAAATTTTGGTCATGCAATTCAGATACATTTCAAGTAGCGTGGAGAGGGAAGTTGTTGGAGGCCAGGGGTAAAGAGAGAAAAAGAGAAGATATCTAAAATCTAAACTTGGATCTTAACAAATCAAATTACATAGTAGACCATTGTAATTGTATATATATATATATATATATATATATATATATACACACACACACACACACAGAGCGAGGTGGACAGGACTCTATTCAACTAGATTCCAAGTCAGAACTAATTAGTCCTGACTGGATGATAGGTGCCTAAAACTACTGTATTATCACTAAATTGAAGGAATTTTTTCATAAATCTCATGCAGAAGATTAGAATACAAAAAGTAATCAAAAAAATCAAAATAAAATTCAATCAATTAATCATACTTTAAAATCCCTAAGCAGCCATTAACGGTTGTCGTATCAACATCCTGCATAATAAAAAATCAACAAAAGCAACGTAGATTTTCCTCTCCATCTCCACTTTATGTTCTAGGATTTCTCTACAGATGGATATATATAGAAGTGGAGTGAGAATCTAGCATAGTTAGAAATGCTAATGGGTCCATCCACCATGGAGCCTTATAGTCGAGTTAGACCTACACCAATATCTGCTATATCACATGACTAAGACAATACGACCTAAAATAATAATATGATCACAGTTAATTATGGATTCCTTAACCATTCATTCAGATGACAACTTAATTCATATTTTGTAACAAATCAGAGTAAGAAATCAGTCTATGATCAATGGAAGCCCACTTTGGGAGAATTTCCAATATTCTCTCACTTGGATGACATTGATTAAGACTATTTTTTTTATTATTCAAGAAAATATATTAATTATATATTGTTCGAAAATAACTCTCGGGCTAAGAGCACCTCATGTGGCCACATATGCAAATATTTTGAATGAATAATATCTTTAGTTAAAAATTTGCTCCGTTAAAACCACTAACATTGAATCACAATAGTCTTTATACTATTTATTGATATAAAACTCCTACATGGTTATAAATGTTAGTAATCTCATTGACATAGATTTCAGTAATGTAGTGCATGTAATGTGAATCTTGTACTCATATAATCAAAATATATATATAAAGCTCATCATCAGTCTACTTTATGGATTCAAATGAAACTTCTTTATACTTTCCAATGAACGCTACAATAATTTTAAGCTTATATCATAATTTCATCATATATTTCAAGAAGAATCTTTTATGTCTCAAGATGAATCATAATATCAATGATATCAATTACAATGTAAGCAATATCTTCATGCTTAAGAGACACCTTTATGCTTAAGCCTTCGATTCAAATAATACCTTTATGCGTAAGACTTTCATTCAAACAATATATTTATGCTTAAGCAACATCTTTATGCTTAAGACTTTCATTTAAATAGTATTTACAATCAACCATATGTGTACAAATATAAATGCAATATTCCAACATGAAGTGAAAAAAGATGTAAAATAATGCTCCCACTAACCAAGCACATCAAAAGATTCTAATAAACCAATATTTTTCACATATTTAATAAATATAGTGAATTTAAGTCCTTTGGTCAATGAGTTTGTAAGTATTGTATCAATCTTTGTTTGTTCAATTACAATGACTCTCTTTTAATCAAATTTCTGACTATCAAATATTTTATTTATATATATATAGAGGTGCTGAAAATTTTTATTGTTCATTGAAAAGAATATAGCTGCACTATTATCATAGTAAATCTAAAATAATTTCGAAATAGAATCAACAATCATAAGCTCTGAGATGAAGTCTCTCAATCAAACAGTATGAGTTGTAGCTCCGAACATACTAGAAACTCTGCTAGCATAGCACAAGATGCCATAAAATTCTATTTTGAACCTTTTAAAGAAATAGCTTCTCCAGCATTATCAAATATAATAAAATTAGATTTCATATCATCCATAGAATCAAAAAAATTCAGAATTACAATACCCAATCATCTCAAGATGATCCAACTTTCAAAGTCAACATACTTGTTGTTATGATTTTCTATAAATATCTCATAACCTTTTAGCTATATTCTAAATGCTCCATATTCAGATTTGTCATATATTTATCAAGTATACTTATGATATATGCTATATGTATTGAACGTATATTCTAGAAGCCAATATGGCTGACACATTGTAATAACTCTAAAATATAATTTTATACTTAAAATATTGATTTGATCAATAAAAAGATAAATTTTATTTTCATTCAAGTATGATGTGTCCTTGAATTATCCATGAAATTAATACTTATGATACATATTCTCAAAGTATTGAAAATTAGAGGTAGGTATAATTAATTTCTAAATTACTTTCAATCATAGTATCATCATGAGGATAGTGATCTATCCGGATAGATCGATGTATAGATCGCTTTCTTCGAGATAGATGAGTCTTTGATCTATAGTGTAGAGACATTAAATGACGAGTGCGGATAGTTGTTAAAGAATAACTAGTACTGAGCATGACCATACGAGAGATCACATGGATTTTTATTCAATCATTAATGATCATTTCGATACTGTAGTTGTGTGAATGGTACTTCAACCAGTGATGGTGCGGTTGCTCATAGTGAGGTTATTGAAGTTTGACTGATACATAAACATGACCTCATTGAGCCCTTACAGTGGATGTTAGCAATTGTTGGTCTACTGTAGGAGCAGGATGTGCATCTAGATAGAATCTATTGATCTTGATAGAAAAAAATAGTCCTATAAGATTTGAGAGGCTAAGTCCATAAGTCTGTGATCACGGCAGTGTGATTGATGAAAAAAAATTTCCATGAGAATCACAATTGAACTTGAGCCGATCGAATCTATTATATGACTGATGATGAGATTTGTGTTGGATTTTTTACAGGTGCTAGTGCATGTGGATTTCAAAAATTTTTTAAATCCAAAATATAGTAAAAAAATTAGATTAAAAATATTTTTAATCTAGGTATGCATTCATCATATGAAAATACTTATGGATCTAGTTCATATGCTAAAATTAACATAAACTGATTTTAAGATGAATAAAGAAAAGTCTGTGATCAATTCACATATCCGAATCACTTTTCTTTTACCTCAAATCTGTAACTGAGGTTAAATCCAATTCAATCTCTGGATCTGAGGTTGAGCTGATTCTGAATCAGCAGTACAAATATCTTGCCTCTACGGATATCCACAGGACTGACCTGAATTATTTTCTCTTAAATCCTCCTTGCTTGAATCAAAGGCCTGAATAGGCTTGAACCAAGCTCGGATAGGGATCAACCCATGAACCCTTTTGACCTTTCTTTCTTGATCCTTGAAGAAGCCAAAAATCTTTCTTGATCCCTCAACTAATCAAGAAGAACAATAAATAAGAAGTGGTTCTAACAAACTCCCAACAAATTTGAGAGGAAGAACAAGAAACCAACAACCTTGTGTTATGATCCAGGTGGTGTGCCCAAGGCCCAGGGGACCAAGGCTAAGGCCAAGGTCCATCATTCATGAGGGCTTCATGGAGGCTCTAGGGCTAGTTGGGCCCTAGGTTGAAAGGCTGTGGGCCTTTCGGGTACTTGAGGTCTAGGTTATGTGGGCCTCAAGGGACCAACTCTTTATGGGCCAGATTTGAGCCCAGGATAGGTGAGATTAGGTCGAGTCATGGGTGTACATGGGCTTGGATTAATCTAATCTCCCATAGAGTTGGTCAAGGGAGTTTTGGGTTTGGGTCACTTGACCCGGTGTTTATATATACATGTACTGTGTATAGGTTGGATAAAGTCAAGAAAATATAAGACTCTTTCTCCCAAGTCTCTCTCTCTCTTCTCCCTCTCTCTCCAGCAATCTTCCATGCACCAGGAGCAAGAAACCCTAGGGTTTCTTGCCGCCAGTCCATAAAAGGAAAGAGAAGAAGGGGAGGCACTAGCCCCTTCCCCCTTGCAGCCACCTATCAGATCTACTCTCCCCCTCTTGCAGGCACCCAAACACCAGGTCCAGGATCTGAAATCTCTTGAGAAGAGGTTGGTACAAGTCTCTCTCAGATCTAGAGTTAATCTGAGGTCGTTTGAGGTGTGGGTGAGATCTTCATCAACAGATCTACAAGAAAGGCTGTAGCAGGACAGATCTGCGAGGTCTGTCTCCATCTATCTTCTTCCCCATCTAGAACATCCTGATTCAAGATCTATAAATTGAAGGACCTCGATCCAGGTCTGATCTGGTTGGGTACCAGATCTTGGATTTTTTAGAGGTAGTTTCAGAGGCGTTCTTCATCTGAAACGAAAGGCTGATGAAGAAGACAACAACCAGGCTGATTTCGTCAAGGGCCTTGGATCGTGTCCAGACGACTCCAGATCTATTCGTTGCTGGTTCCGCTGCACCCAAGGTCCGTGGGAGGAGCCAGAATCATTCTCCAATAGTTGGTATCAGAGCTTAGGTGGTGAGGAAGCGGTTCCAAGTGTGAGAAGTTGAAGATCTCAAGTGCTGAAATTTTTCAGCAAGATACCATCAAGGTATATTCTACACTTCTTGATTTTATATTGCTTGTTTGGCTTAGATCCAGTCATGGGCAGCAATATGAAGGTCGAGTTCGAGAAGTTTGATGGCAAGGAGAATTTTTTCATATGAAAAATTCGGGTGGAGGATCTTCTGGTGCAAGCAGATCTGGATCAAGCTTTGGATGAGAAGCCTGAGGGAATGACAGATAGACAGTGGGCATCGTTGGAGAAGAAAGCATGCTCAGTGATCAGAGAATATTTGGCGGATGCGGCATTGTATTCGGTGCTGGAAGAAAAGACCCCGAATGGCCTTTGGTCGAAGTTGCACACCATGTATATGGGGAAGAATATGTGCAACAAGCTGATGCTAAAGAAGAGGTTGTACAGTCTTCAGATACAGGAGGGATCTGATGGATTGGCCACATTCAGAGGTTCGACCAGTTGTGCATGGAGTTGGTGAATATCAGGGTGAAGCTGGATGAGGAGGAAAAGTCTCTATTGCTTCTATGTTCGCTGCCTGGATCATATGATTCTTTGGTGACTACACTGCTCTACGGCAAGGAGACTCTGGAGTATGAGGACATGATCTCGGTGCTGAGGTCGAATGAGCAGAGGAAAAAGTTGACCAGAGATTGGGCTCCCCAGGAGGGTTTGGCAGTAGGGGAGAGGACAGGTAGAGGTAGAGGCAAAAGCAAGTCCAGGGGGCGGTCCAAGTCCAGGAAGGGAAAGAAAGAGGTGAAATGCTTCAAGTGCAACGAGTTCGGGCACTTCAAGCGAGAATGTCCACTATGGAAGAGCAAGAAGGGAGAAAGAAGTGGCTCAGAATTAGTGAGTGCAGTTGCTGGGCAGCAGGTGGAGGATGATCTACTTGTGGTATCAGATGGTCACAGGCATTACACAGAGGAGTGGACACTAGACTCTGTGTGCTCACATCACTACACACCACACAGGTCTTGGTTTGCGACATACACCAAGACAGATGAGGGATCAGTGACTCTAGGCGACAATCATCTTTGCGAGGTGGCTGGGATAGGGACAGTCAGGGTGAGGATGTTTGATGGGATTGTGAGGACATTGACAAATGTAAAGCACGTTCCGGAGCTAGAAAAGAATCTGGTGTCACTAGGCTACTTGGAGCGCAGTGGATACAGCTTCAGCAGTAGGGCTAGAAGCGGAGTACTAAATATCTCCAATGGAGCTATGGTGGTGATGAGAGGCAGGAGGTTGGACAATAACCTCTATCACATGGAGGGATATGTGGTGACCGGAGAGTCTGATGCAGCAGCTGCAGCACAGGACCAGCAGGGGGCTTACAGGATGTGGCACTACCGCCTAAGCCACATGGGTGACAGGAGGCTGAGGGAGTTGAGCAAGAGAGGACTCATCTCTGATCTGGAGGATGGTGCTATAGGGGAGATCTGTGAGCCTTGCCAGATGGAAAAGCAGAGGAGAGTTTAGTTCAACATCAGTACAGCCCGTAGTGCAGCCCCTCTGGAGTTAGTACACATGGATGTGTGGGGACCAGCCCCAGTTTTAGCTAGGAATGGGGCCAGATACTTCATGACCTTGATTGATGATTTCTCAAGGAAACTCTGGATTTACTTCATGAGAGAGAAGTCAGAGGTCTTCACCAAGTTCAAAATCTGGAGAGCTGAGGTGGAGAAGGAGCAGGGGAGGAGCGTGAAGTGTCTGAGGTCAGACAATGGTGGGGAGTACACCAGCAAAGAGTTCCAGGATTACTGTGAGGAGTGTGAGATCAGGAGATACTTCTCAGTTAGGGAGACTCCACAGTAGAATGGGGTGGCCGAGAGGATGAACAGAACACTTTTGGAAAAAGTACGATGCATGAGGCTGCAGGCAGGGCTTCCAAAGGAGTTCTGGGTTGACACAGTTGACGCAGCGGGTTACTTGGTCAATCGATCACCTCACACCAGGTTGGATGGCAGGCTTTCAGAGGAGGTGTGGTCTGGGAGGACAGTTGGGCTGGGCCATCTACGGGTATTTGGGTGCATGGCCTATGTGCACATTGGAGCTGGTGAGTGGAGCAAGCTAGATGCCAGATCACGCAAGATGGTGTTTCTAGGCTATCCACAAGGAGTCAAGGGATACAGACTGTGGGATCCCTTGGAAAAGAAGGTCATCATTAGTCGGGATGTGACTTTTGATGAGGAGTCAGTCCTACGGAGGCGAGCAGGCATGGAGGAGTAGCAAGAGCAGGAGGAGGTCCAACAGGGCGCTGCTGGACAGCTTACCTCTTTGATTTTGCCTCTTGCAGGTACTATGGGAGGATATGACATTCAGGTGGAGAACCTACCTAAGGTGTCTCCACAAATGGAGAGGACTAGGATGGATGATCGAGGTGGAGAGATCCAGCAGGAGCGAGCTGGATCGAGGACTGATATCGATGTTGTCCTACACAAGTCCAAGAGGACCATCAGGCAACCGGACCGATATGGCTTCGAGGAGACGCTGTCATATGCCCTGGTGACAGCAAATGGAGATCCATATACGTATCAGGAGGCTATTGAGAGCCAGGACAGAGAGCGATGGGTCCAGGCGATGTCCGAGTAGATGCGGTCTCTCCACAAGAACCAGACATGGCGATTGGTGCAGTTGCCACAGGGGAAGAGGTCCATTGGCTGCAAATGGGTCTACAGTCGCAAGGACAGAGTGGAGCTGGTTGAGGCCTTGGGACACCAAGGTGGAGATTGTTTTGATCCAGGTGGTGTGACCAAGGCCTAGGGTACCAAAGCTAAGGCCAAGGTCCATCATTCATGAGGGCTTCATGGAGGCTCTAGGGCTAGTTGGGCCCTAGGTTGAAAGGCTGTGGGCCTTTCGGGTACTTGAGGTCTAGATTATGTGGGCCTCAAGGGACCAACTTTTTATGAGCCAGGTCTAGACCCAGGATAGGTGAGATTAGGTCGAGTCATGGGTGTACATGGGCTTGGGTTAACCTAATCTCCCATAGAGTTGGTCAAGGGAGTTTTGGGTTTGGGTCACTTGACCCGATGTTTATATATACATGTACTGTGTATAGGTTTCATTAAGCCAAGAAAATAGACAACTCTTTCTCCCAAGTCTCTCTCTCTCTTCTCCCTCTCTCTCCAGCAATCTTCCACGCACCAGGAGCAAGAAATCCTAGGATTTCTTGCCGCCAGTCCATAAAAGGAAAGAGAAGAAGGGGAGGTGCAAGCCCCTTCCCCCTTGCAGCCGCCTACCAGATCTGCTCTCCCTCTCTTGCAGGTGCCCAAACACTAGGTCCAAAATCTGAAATCTCTTGAGAAGAGGTTGGTACAAGTCTCTCTCAGATCTGGAGTTGATCTGAGGTCGTTTGAGGTACGGGTGAGATCTCCATCAACAGATCTACAAAAAGGCTACAGCAGGACAGATCTGCGAGGTCTGTCTCCATCTATCTTCTTCCCCATCTAGAATGCCCTGATTTGAGATCTATGAATTGGAGGACCTCGGTCCAGGTCTGATCTGGTTGGGTTCCAGATCTTGGATTTTTTAGAGGTGGTTTCAAAGGCGTTCTTCATCTGGAACAAAAGGCTGACGAAGAAGATAGCAACCAGGCTGATTTCGTTAAGGGCCTTGGATCGTGTCCAGACGACTCCAGATCTATTTGTTGCTGGTTCCGCTGCACCCAAGGTCCGTGGGAGGAGCCGGGATCATGCTCCAACACCTTGGCACTAACCTTTGACACCAAAGAAGAAGATGCCGCCTACCTCTCTTCTAGATCCAATAGGGGATGCCTAGAGATAGAGGGCATGGCTAGAGAAAGAAAGAGGAGGAGAGGCGTTGGGCACAATAAGGGTGGCAGCAAGGAAGAGAGACTATGTGATATTATGAGAGGTAGGGCTAGGATCCTTTAATAGACAACATAAGGGTGTCATAATCAAATTAGGATCCCTCCTCCTAATCATATTAGAAATCCTAGCCTTAAAACACTTAGACCAAGTAAATGGGGTGCCACCCATTATTGACCCATGCCCACACCCTATGCTAGGCATCCCATCATATGGGACCCATTTAAATACTCATAAATTAGTCCACATTATTTTATAAATTTATTTTAAGGATTCTTGATCAAATCAAGATGAATAAAATCAAAATTTTTTTTCTTGATTTAATCCAAGTCATAAGTTAAGTATCCAACTATTGAAGATCATTGAATTAAATTCAACTAGGTTCAAATCAAGTATAGAAATTGGTTAAAGCTTATCATATAAGCAAATCAACTACAAGAGAAATTGGGTTCATCTAGGTGCTAGCAAAGTTATCATGAACCCAATAGGATTTCTCTAAATCCATATAAATTGATACTTCATAAGCTTAATTTTAATTAATCCAGATCTTCTTTCTTTATGTGTGACCCCATAGGTTTTATTCTGTCTGGTAGTGAGACATACCATTATCTCTATCATAGGTATCACTGAAACTCTTTTCAGTGGGTAGGAGCAGTTTTACTTTAACTTGACAAAGATTATTGATGCAGAATGATCCTATTGAGCTCTCATAATCTATTAGTAATATCTAGCAATATGTAGTGGTAACTTAGTAGAATCAAAATAAAATCTTTAGATATAGTTAATGTATGATACAGTCCCTCTATCATGAGTTTCGACTAGATAGTAGGTCATGGATAAATCGTCAAACCTCATCATCAGTCATATGATAGATTTGATCAGCTCAAATCCTATAGTAATTTCAAATAGAAATTTTTTTTCATCAACACACTGCTATAGCCATAGACTTGTGGACTTAACTTTTCAAATCTCATAGGACTACTCTCTATCAAGATCGATAGATCCTATCTAGATGCACAAATTGCTCTCATAGCTCAACCAACTGAAGCCAACATCCACTACAAAAACTCATAATTGATTTAATACTTATGTGTAGTCAAACTATAGTAGTCTTACTGTGAGCAATTGTGACACTGTAAGTCAAAGGATCAGTCATACAACTACAGTATCAAGATGATTACTGACAATTGGATATAAATTCATGTGATCTCTCGTATGGTCATACTCAGTACTAGTTGTTCTCTAACAACACCCACACTTGCCGTTCAGTATCTCTACATCGTAGACTAGAGACTCATCTATCTTGAAGGAAGCGAACTGTGTGCCTGTCTATCTGGATTGTTCTCCATCGTCATGACTATCCTATAATCAGGAGCAATTTAAAAATTATTCATACATGCATCTAATTCTTAATAGTTGAGAATATATATCGTAACATCAATTCTAAAGATGATTCAAGGATATATAATACTTGAATAAAAAAAAATATATTCTTTATTGATTAAATCAATAGTTTAAGTACAAACTTGTGTCATAGAATGAATAATGTATCAGCCAATAATTAGCTTATAGGACATATATCTAATAATCTCTCACTTAGACTAAAGCCAATTGGTCATTAATCTAAGCTCCATCTTCTTAAGGTGAGCTTCCATTTTGGGTTGGCTCAACTACTTTATTAGTGGGTCTGCCACGTTATTTGTAGAGTCTACTCTTCGCACCTCGACATATTGCTTTTTGAGGTAGTGCGCATGATATAGAACTACCATTTAATGTGCTTTGATTTTTGATGAGATGAAGCTCCTTAGCAAGTGCTATGGCTCCATTGTTGTCATAGTACAATGGTATGACATTTGATGTCATTATACCGAGTTTTGCGATAAATATTTTGAATCAGAAGTCTTCTTTTGCAATATCTGAAGCAGTGATATACTCAGCCTCTGTGGTCGAATCTACGATGATGCTCTACTTGGAATACTTTCTGTTGACTGTACCACCATTACAAATAAACACATACTTCGATGTAGACTTTCTATCATCAGGATTTGATATGAAGTTCGAATCTGTATAACCCTCAATCTACAATTTAGGTACTTTTTCAAAGATCAAAAATAAATCCTTAGTCTTTCGTAAGTATTTAAGGATGTTCTTCATAACTATCTAGTACTGATCGTCTGGATTCAAGTGATACCTGCTTGTGACACTCACAGTAAAGACCATATCGGGTCGAGTATACAGCATGGCATACATGAGGCTCTCTATCGTCAAAGCATAAGGGATCCTACTCATACACTTAATCTCCTCAAAAGTGGTAGGGCATATCATCTTGGAGAGTCGAATACCATACCTAAGAGGTAGCAAACTCTTTTTAGAGTTTTTTATGCTGAACTACTTCAGCACTTTCTCTATGTACAGCTTTGTGATAGATCAAGCATCCATCTAGATCTCTCTGTAGACCTTTATCCTAAAGATATAGGATATTTTTTTTAGATCTTTTATAGAGAATTTTTTAAACAACCAAGCTTTGATCGAGGTTAGCATGAGAATATTATTTTCAATAAGGAGGATATCATCTACATATAGTACGAAGAAGACAAGTGCACTCTCATTGATCTTTTTATAAACATAAAGTTTCTTTTCATTTTTGATGAAACCAAACGATTTGATCGTATCGTCAAAATAAAGATTTCAGCTTCAAGAAGCCTGCTTCAATCCATAGATGGATCTTTGTAACTTGCAAATATGGTGATCATTATTACTGGATGTGAAATCTAGAGGCTACTCCATAAAGATATTTTTCTTAAGATATCCATTCAGAAAAGCAGCTTTTACATCCATCTATCAGATTTTATAATCATAGTAAGGTACAATAGCAAGCAATGTATGGATGGTTTCAGCATGACCATAGGTGAAATATGTCATGATAGTCAATGCCTTCATACTGACTATAACTCTTCACCATCAGCCTTGCTTTATAGGTCTCTACCTTACCATTGGCACCTATTTTTTATTTTGTAGATCCATTTACACCCAATGAGAATAATTTTCTCAGGTAGATCCACTAAGATCCATACCTGGTTTGAGTGCATTAAGTCAATTTTTGACTTCATTGCATCTAATCATTTCTTGAATCAATATCAGACATCATCTTGTCAAAAATACTAGGATCATCACCATGACCCCCATCTCTCACAAGAAATACTTTCTCTACATCTTCCTTCAGCATACCTATGTATCTTTCAGGAGGATGGGAGATTCTACCTGATCTATGAGGTGAAGGTAGAATATTAACTATTGGCTCATCATGGATGGGTTCTTGATGATTTATAGCTCATTGCTCTTCAGAGACATTCTCATCGAGCTTAACTAACCTCCTATTACCACCATTCTGGATAAACTATTTTTCTAAAAACATGACAATATGACTCACAATCACATTATGATCATATGAAAAATAGTAGTACCTAATAGATTTTTTGAGATACCCTATAAAGCGAGCTACAACAGATCTATCCTCTAATTTATCAGCTTTCTGTCTCTTGACATAGGCTGGACATCTTTAAGTATTAAGGTAACTCAGACTTGGCTTCTTATCATGCCATATTTCATATGATATGGTAGGAATAGATTTAGAAAAAAAATTATTTAAAATATGCATCATGGTAAGTAAGGCATATCTCCAAAGAAATATAGATAATTCAGTGAAGCTCATCATGGATCGAACCATATCTAATAGGATTCTATTTCTCCTTTTGGATACCCCATTGAGTTGAGGTGTGCTGAAAGGAGTCCATTGAGAGACTATGCCGTTCTCCATAAGATATCTCAAAGATTCAACACTTAGGTATTCTCCTCCTCAATCAGATCGAAGGACTTTGATGGGTTTATCTGTTTGCTTCTCTACCTTATGCCTGAATTCTCTGAACTTTTTAAAGACTTTAGACTTGTGTTTTATAAGAAATATATATCTGTACCATAATAGATCATCAGTAAAGATAATGAAGTAGCTATAACCATCCCTAGCCTGCACATCAAATAGGCCACACACGTCAGTGTGTACCAGGGCTAGTAACTCAGTGGTCCTTTCCTCTTGTCCCATAAAGAGTAACCTAGCTATTTTTCCTTGAAGGCATGATTCACAGGTCGGAATTGACTCAGATTTAACCAAGTCAAGGATCCTATCCTTTTTTAGTTTGTTTATCCTATCCTCTCTAATATGACTAAGCCTATGGTGCCACAAGTACTTATGGTTAAACTTATTTTTGAGTCTCTTTTGGCCACGGCACTCACTACTTGCTTGTTTAAGATGACATTAGCATCAACATGCAAGTGACAAACACTATCAATCAAAAGATCAGATACAACTAATTTATTTCATAAATAAATAGAATAAAAATCTTTATTAAATTAAAAAAATAAATCCATCCTGTGCTAGTATAGAGATCAAAATCAAATTTCAGCTAGCTACAGGAATAAAATAACAGTCTTTTAAATCTAATCTAAAGCTTGACGGCAATCAAAGAGGAAAAGTTTCAATGATCTCTGCAGTAATTTTTGCTCTATTATCAATCTGAAGGATCATGTCATCTTGCCTCAACCTCTTACTTTCTATTAAATCTTGCATTGAAGTACATATATGAGTACTAAAATTAGAGTCCAATACCCAATTAGAAGTAGAAAAAACTATTAGGTTAGATTGAAGGAAAGCGTGGTGGGTGATGCACATGTATTTTTAAAAATTTATAGTAGAACATACATAGATTAAATAATTTAATCTACAATACATGTATAGATCAAATCTAAAATCATCGTACAGGATCTATGACATGAACTAATATGCATGTATATACATCTGAAATCTAAAATTTAGCAAGTATAGATCATATCTAAATATCAATTGAATTCAAAACTTCATACCTGAGTGTGGGTAGTAGATCACCATATCTAAAATTTATAGTACTTGATTCTTCATGATGCTTGATAGTCGCACACACATCCGACCTTTATGGATATCCACACGAAGCTCTTGTGCTGATCGATCTTTCCGAGAGTGCTAGCTTACGAAGACACCATCCTTTGACTGATCTAAGAAGAACATGATGAAGATGAAGAATAAAGAGACCCTCTCTTTTTCTTTCTGTATCCATGCATCATCTCTACAATAGAGATCAAGAGAAGAACCCTTTCTTCTCAATTTTTCATGCATAAGAGAACTTTTCTCTCTTCCTTTCATGTCCTTAAGAAGAACTTTTCTTCTCTAATTTTTTATGATAAAAATCAGATCTAATCTGATTTTTCATATTGAAAATCATAGAAGATCTTGAGCCCTAGAAGAATCCAAAGGAGAGACCTAAGAGAAGAACCATTCTTCTCTCCTTTTCTCCTTGATCTAGAACTCGAGGAAGCCCCTTACGTCCAACCAAATTTTTCTCTAAATCTTCATGTTAAAAATCAGATCTAATCTGATTTTTATCTTAAAAAAATTGAAAAAAAATTTGAAAGAAGAACTCCTTCTTCTTCAAGGCTACGCATAAGAAAGAAAATCTTTCTTCTTTCTTGATCTTTCTCTCTTTGGAAAAAAATTTTCTTCAATAATTTTTAACTATAAAACCAGCAGAGAAGCCTCTCTTTAATATCCAAAAATTAGTAACAAACTCTCACAAAAATTCTTTCAAGAAGGGAGGAGAAGAGGAGAGACAAAGTGCATGAGATATGGGGCATCTAACTCTTGGACGCCCCTTTTTTCCTTTTTTTTCTTTTGGGCAACAAGAAAGAGGAGAAGGGATGCCTCTTTCTTTTTCACAAGAGGAAGAGAGGGGGTGCACATGGGGCATGAGGGATTTTCCATGGTGAAGAGGGAGTGGGCATGGAGATATTAATATCACATGGGTTGGTTTGGGTTTAGTCCTATTCCAAATAGGATTCAGGATCTAGGTCAAATTCTAACTAATTCTTGGATCTAATCCTAACTAACTTAGGAATTAGTTATAACAAACTAACTAATTGAGTGCTAGCTCAATTATTAGGCTCCAATCAAATTTGTAATTAGTTAGATTAAAATCCCATTGATTCAGGGATTGATTCTTGATGGATATCAAGAAAGTTATTTGATAATAGGGCTTGATCAAATCAAGCCTACTATCCAATAAGATTTGATCCAATCAAAATATATATAAAATAATTGAATCTTATTCAACTTAGAATTTGATTTGTATCTCTGAGATCAATTGGAACAAGCCCTATTATTCAATAAGGATGCATCAAATCAATCCAAAATCAATCTAATTGAATCCAATTCAATTAGATTTAATCCAATCCCTATTGCTCAATCAAATTGAGCTAATTAACAATCATATTATTAATTAATTATTTTTTTAATTTACTAACCATTAGTAAATAATTTATTATAATTTTTGTATAAGATTAATCATCAATCAAATTGATAATTAAACCCTTCAACGATTCATAATTGTCGATTAACCATTTGATCAGATAGGTATTTCTATGTGTGTGATCCCATAAATTCGAATCTAAGTCAGTAGCACAAGAATAATTTCTATACTAATCGATTAACTATCTAGCAATGAGACCCGACGTCCGGATAGGCCGAATGTATGCCTAGCAATACTCTAGAACCCATGTGGATATAGTTACCATATAATTCATCCCTTTGACATTCGATGCTCAAGGACGACTTTGGGTTAAACTGTCAATCCAGGATGAGTGGTTCACATTGTGTCTCACTCTTAAAAGTCCTATGACTTCTCACTAGGATTACTTTGGCCAAAGTATTGCTAAATTGAAATACTGTGATGCATCATCTTCAATTTTACTCAGAGCGGTCAATCCCATCTTGACTCACACTCAGACTTCACAAGTACTTGACTGTACCCAGAAACCTTCCATCATCGAATTAAAAATTTGGATAGTCTGGTACCAAAGTATAGTGAGCTGCTTGCAAGTCATCGAGGTAGCCTCAGGTCCGAGGGACACTTACATCCATATCTCATCAGAGCAATCCTTGACAGTAGAGTACTCTAAAAGTGGTCACGCTCAGTAAAATATACTCCTACATATCACCCATATGCCATACTCATGTCACCACACATCTTAGTTAAGAGGACAACCAACTAATATGACCCACAATGATCTACACTCGATACAATTATCGTTCTTATAACAATTGTATCATTTGATCGTGAGTAGGATTTAAGAACTATATGATAAATCATCCTTTATCATTTTGATAGTAGTTCTAAGGACTTCATCATAACATATGAGTTCTATTTTGGAAGATGTATTTTTTATGATGAATCTATCAAATAATATTTATCATTTTATAATTCATATACTTACATGAAGCACAATCATCTACAACCTAGATGATTAACTTTAGGATATAATTTTCAATAACTCCCACTTGGACTAAAGCCAATCAGATTGGTATCAAATACCATCTTTCATTTGTGATCATCGAACTCTTTAAATTTAATTGCTTTAGTCAATGGGTCAATCAAGTTCTTCTTTCGATCGATCTTCCTAAGGTCGATTTTATTTTGATCTTATTAAATAAGGTGATGGCAATATAGAAAGTGTTTGATTCTTAGATGGAATATCAATTCTTTAGCTTGAGCTATGGCTCCAGTAGTGCTGTCAATACAGAAGGACTGGACCATCAATAGAGGGTGCCTCTCTAAGCCCACTAATAAACTTTCATAACCAAACAACTTTATCAGCGTCAAATGCCACAAAAAACTCTATATCATAAATAAATCTAGCTACTGAATGCTGCATGGAATCTTTCCAGCATGTCGCTCACCTTTTAGGATAAAAATATAACCTGACACAACTTTATCATTTCGATCCGACTAGAAAGTGGAATCAATATTTCATAGATTTTAAGTCAGATTCTTCATAAATGAGCTATTGATCCTTAGTATTTCATAAATACTTAAGGATGGTTCTTATAACCTTCTAAATTTTTATGAAGAACAGAGATGACAACCAAGCTTTTATTCTCTGTAATGTAGGGATGTCATTTTTGATTAAAAAAATTTCATCTAAACAACAAAAAGAATACTTTTATAGAACTATTAGCCTATTTATACATATAGGATTCTACTTTATTCTTAATAAACTCATATGTTTAAAATATATATTCTAACTCTGAGAAGCTTGATTCAATCCGAATGGACTTGAAGATTGCCATAAGAAAATCATCTCGTTATAGTCAACACTATAACTTTGATGAAATATTTTGACAACTAGATAGAATAGGTCTCTACCTTTTCATCTGTGCCTCTTATCCATCTGAAATCCACCCACATCCTATAGATCTTACCCCTTCAGGTGAATCAATGAATGTTCATACATCATTGATCTTTATGGACCTCATTTCAGATTTAATGGCTCCAAGCCACTTCTCAAAGTCAGATCCCTATATTGCATCCGTATGGGAGATAAAATCTCCATTCCAAACTTAAAAATTGAAGTATATATTTGGCTGATATGGTACTCTACCATATCTACTCAAAGATGCCTTTACATCGGACTTTGGATTTGATCTAATCAACTATGATTCTGTTGGTTTATGTCAGAGTTGGTTTCTCTACTTATCAAGCTTCACCAAGCTTGCTCTTAATGGCATCAATTCTTTCACCAAGAAACTTCTTTTTTAAAAAGAGTACCTTAAGATTCATGAACATCTCATATCCATTAGGAAGGTAGAAGAAATATCTTTAATATAATATTTATCAGACTAAGATCCAAGCTAATCGATTTATAAATTTTTACATAAATTCGACACCCCAAACCTAAGGTAAGTGAGTATCGAATTACCCAAATCCATATCTTATATGGAGTTTTGATGATCGATTTGCTCGAAATATTTTTGAGCACATATCAAGTAGTATCTAAAGCATAACCTCCGACTGACTAGCAAATCCATAGTGGATCGAACTATGTCTAACAAAGTTCAATTTCTCCTTTCAAACAGCTTTTTAAATAGTGGTGTCCCAAGAGATGTCCATTAAGAGAGAATCTAATTTTCTTCAAGATATGTCGAAACTTACTATAAAGGTATTCACTTCATCAGTCCAACTGATGAGTTATCATACTCTTTGCAGTTTGTTTTCTACTTCATTACAGAATCATTTGAATATTTCAATTGACTCAGATTTATGCTTTATAAGCAAGACAACCATGCCAAGATAGGTCGTCAGAGATTTTAATGAAGTAGTAAAGCTCTCTTCTGTCACTTATGTTCATGAGTGCAAATATATCAATATGTATCAAACTCAGAACATCACTGGCTCATTCATCCTTTCTAATAAAAGATAACTAAGTCAACTATGCCAAAGGCAAGCTTTAGTAATATTATCTAATCTAGGATGCTAGTCAGATATGTATATGACACTAACAAACTACGGTACTGAGTTTATGTTATTTTTAATTATCCACTCATTATTGTAGTATCATTCATAATATATTACAATAATCATTCTTATTGACACTATCAATAAGATTGGACAATAGTGACAATCACTTAAAATGACATCTTTAGGGTTGAAAATAAGCTCAACGATTCTTGATGTTAAGACTGGAATAGACTTCCATATCTTACATTTAGGAGTCTCTTATCATTTTCAAATCTTCTACTATTCTGAAATCTTTTGTAACTGTTTACAAACATGATTTGTACTATCGATATCCTATACCTAGATAGTAGTATTACCAATAGAGAAACTTCAAGGAGTTATCGCATAACATCTTGACCAGCAACGATTTACTGATTTCTCTTTTAAGTCTGTTTGGATTAGCCCGAGACTTTTTGATCAATTTGCCCAAAAATTATACTCAACTTCTAATACTGACTATCAAAGTTAGGTCTGATAACATTTTCACTGTCTAACAGTGAAGAGAGCGATAATTTTTTAGCCATTTCTGAAAAGAGAATAATTGACCTATAAGTATATGAACTATTTTAAGTCTAAAAATTTGAACTTTAGTCTAAAGATTTTTTCACTATTTTATACGAATTGATAGCTTCTACCTCCAATTTGAGAAATTATCTTAATTCTTTAGCAGGTACTAGAATCCACATAGATTGCATATAAGTCCGAGGATGGCTTGGTCAACCCATATGCATCTATGGATAGGTTCTCAATCAATTATTTCTCCAAATAATTTTTAGTATTTAATTTCACCCCAGGTTTCATTTCAGTAGACGATGGGCCTCCACTGAAAGTCTTGGTTAGGTCCAACCATTAACATGAACCTACTTAGTGATTCTAGTCAAAGAATGATCAGACTCAAGGATGGCTCGATCAACTTGACTAGCATCAGATAGTTCAATAGAGTCATTATATGATGAATGATAATTCCATCATTCAAAAAAAATACCAGACGGATGGTGCCTGCAATGTCAATCTGAAGCAATGGACCCATTACCATTCACCTTAATGGGAGGCTATGATCTAGTTATCCCCATGACTAGCTTATTTTATGGATCTAATAATTTAAAAGATTTGATTAAATTTTTTAAAAGATATCAGTCGATCTATAAATCATAAATCCTCCCACTGACTTCATCAAGTCATGTAAAGGACTAGAGACTAGCTGGTCCAACCGACACATCGTAAATCCTCTCACTGACTTCATCAAGTCATGAGAAGGACTAAAGATAAGTCGGTCCAACTGACAAGTCGATTCAGGACACCTAAATCAGTCATACTGATTAACCTTAACAACATGGGTCAACTCGAGTCACCTAGCGATCTAATTAGCCTAATGACTCGGGCTCAATCTTTGAGCCTCAATCAAGATCCATTTGGCTTAATCAAACATATGGACTCGATCAATTACAACTATTATTTTTGATCTAGAATACCCTTGATCTAATCTAAATTGACTATTGATTAGATTTGATCAATTACTCTTTTTAGTCCATTAGGTTTTTGATTCTAACCTTAGGTCTAATCTAATTAAAAGGACCTAATTTGAGCTAACCGATGCCCCATATTTTATACAATGTCATTAGATCTTTAATCATAATTCTAAATCTAAAATATATTTTTTAATTTTTAATTAAGTAGAGCATTAATATATGTTAAGGTTATTAATTAAAATAATTTTAATTTTGTAAAATAATGTTACATCAATTTTATGCAAAATTTTTTGTTTTGAAAACTAGATCGGCTCACCCTTGAATTGAGTTGGCTCACTTCAGTAAATCGACTAAGTCTGATACTTAGTCGACTAACTAATCATGAACAATAACCATTACTGTTCAGCTTGAGTCAACTAGGTCGGATCAGTCATCACTGAATCGATTAAAAATAGGAGACAGGGTTGACTCAGTTCAAAATTAGTCGGCTCAGTTGGCATGCCAATAGGTATCACTTAGTTTCAGATCTAAAAATTCTTGTATAAACTGAAATAAAATCAATCATAATAATCTTTTTATCATATCTAAATATTTTATGATTTTAAATTTTATTTTTATGATTAAAATAATTTTAATCATGTAGATTAGATGTTTTACTTTTCATACAATTCATGCTTTGTCTCACATACAACAAATCCTAGGATTTCAACATCTAGAGTTTTGCAAAAAAGTAAATTTTCTCTTTTCACTTTCTTCTTCATAGGACCTCACAGTGGCACCCCTACACGCCATGAAGAGTACCCTATTAAATGAGAAGAGAGGGTCATGTAACTCTACTTACTCCTATGACCGGATGGCCTGGTGATTATCCAATCCGAGTACTTTGTTACTCAGAATATCTAATCTAATTCACATATCATATATACAAAAAAATTTAGATCTAATTTAAATTATATTAGATCTAATTTTATGTTAGATTATATCAAAAATTAGATCATAACACGTCATGCATTGCTAAATTTAGATTTCAACTCTATATGCATATATGTTCATGTCATAATAAACCTTCGCTCTGATACCATTTGAAGGGAAGCATGATGGGTGATGTGCATGCATTTTTCAAAATTTATAGTAGAATATACATAGATTAAATAATTTAATCTACAATACATGCATACATCAAATCTAAAATCACCATACAAGATCTGTGATATGAACTAATACGCATGTATACACATCTGAAATCTAAAATTCAGCAAGTATAGATCATATCTATTTTATATTTAAATTATATCTAAATATTAATTAAATTCAAAACTTCATACCTAAGTATGGATAGTAGATCACTACATCCAAAATCTATAGTACTTGATTCTTCATGATGCTTGACAATCGCACATGCGTCCAGCCTCTACAGATATTCACATGAAGCCCTTGTGCTGATTGATCTCTCCGAAAGTGCTAGCTCGTGAAGACATCATCCTTTGACTGGTCTAAGAAGAACATGATGAAGATAAAGAATAAGGAGACCTTCTCCTTTTCTTTCTGGATCTATGTATCTGATCTTTATAATAGAGATCAAGAGAAGAATCCTTTCTTCTTAATTTTCTATGCATAAGAGAGAACTTTTCTCTCTTCCCTTCACACCCTTAAGAAAAATTTTTCTTCTCTAATTTTTTATAATGAAAATTAGATCTAATCTAATTTTTTATATAAAAAATTATAGAAGATCTTAAGCCCTAGAAGAATCCAAAGGAGAGACCCAAGAGAAGAACCATTCTTCTCTCTTCTTCTCTCTTTTTCTCCTTGATCTGGAACTCCAGGAAGCTCCTTAAGTCCAACCAAATTTTTTTGATATATTTTTTTTAAATTTTTATGTTAAAAATTAGATCTAATCTAATTTTTATTTTAAAAAAAATTAGAAAAAAATCTGAAATAAGAACTCCTTCTTCAAGGCTGCGCATAAGAAAGAAGACCATTTTTCTTCTTTGATTTTTCTCTCTTTGGAAAAAACTTTTTTTCTTCAATTTTTTATTATAAAAGCAGTAGAGAAGCCTCTCTTTGATACCCAAAAATCAGCAACAAACTCTCACAAAAATTTTTTCAAGGAGGAGAAGAGGAGAGACAAGGTGCATGAGATATGGGCCGTCCAACTCTTGGACGCCCCTTTCTTCCTTTTTTTTCTTTTGGACGACAAGAAAGAAGAGAAGGGACACCTCTTTCTTTTTCATGGGAGGAAGAGAGGGGGTGCACATGGGGTGTGAGGGATTTTCCATGGTGAAGAGGGAGTCGGCATGGAGATATTAATATCACATGGTTTGGTTTGAGTTTAGTCCTATTCCAAATAGGATTCAAGATCTAGATCAAATTTTAACTAATTCTTAGATCCAACTAATATGACACACAATGACCCACACTTGATATAATTATCATTTTTGTAATAATTGTATCATTTGATCGCGAGTAGGATTTAAGAACCATATGATAAATCCTTCTTTATCATTTTGATAGTAGTTCTCAAGACTTCATCATAACATATGAGTTCTATTTTGGAAGATGTATTTTTTATGATGAATTTGCTAGATAACATTTATTATTTTATAATTCATATACTTACATGGAGCACAATCATCTACAACCTAGTTGGTTGGCTTTAGAACATAATTTCCAACATAGATTCTATTATGAGCATACCTTCAGAAGGTTGTTCATCCTTTTTCATCTTTAGGCTCTTCAAGTAAGATGGATAGTTTCTCCTCCAATGGCCATTGGAGTTACAGTCAAAACTCTATTTCTTCTCTACAGCTTTCTTCAGAGTGTCCTTCTTAGGTTTGCTCTCCTTCTTCTGCTTCTTTGCAAGCTTATTTTTTTCTTCACTTGAGATACTCTCTTAGAAGGTGCCTGCTCAATAGCAAGAACAGGGCTCCTTGAACTTTTCAAGATACCCTCAGTAGTGACTAGTATGTTGACCAATTCAGATAAATTACAGTCTAATTTGATAGTTTACAATAAATTGTCAAAATGAATTGGTTAGAAATTGGAGAATCAAATCCATCTTTAACTCCCTCTGCATAGTAAGATCGAGCTTCTCAAACTCTTCAAGATTCTTGATCATTGTCATACAATGATCGTGGACCGACTGCACCTCATGCATCTTCATATTGAATAACTGTTTAGACAATTTGAAGTATATGGTCCGACTTTATTCATCATATAACTCTTGTAGGTGAGTGATCATGGCACGGGCAGTGAGCATGTGTACATGCTGGCTCTGCAACTTAATTGACATTGAAGCCAGTGAAGCAAAATTTTAGTGCAGGGGTAAAATGGTAATTTTAAAACTTTTTCAAAATCACTATTTTACAGTGGAAATAATTAATTAATCTAATTAATTAACATATATTTATCCTATACTAGGATCTAAATATGATATACAGCATGTATGCATTTAAATTTGAAATTCAAATTTGAACAGTAAACAATTTATTGTTCTGTGTTCAGAACACAATACCTTTGTGCGGGTAGTCGATCATCATAATTTGATCACCATCGGGAGAGTATGATCATCATGATGTAGCCACACAGCATGTCTGACCTCTACGGATCATCCACACGAGGCTCTCGATCTGATCGGCTCCTCACGAGTGCTAGCTCGTTGTAGAGCCCTTTCAATGGTCGATGCTGATCGAACTCCTTCGATCGATGTCTGCTGATTCTTTGGATGCTTTGGATCATCAGTAGACATGCTTAAGAGGATGTTGAAGATCTTTCTAAAATTTGGTGGGCTCACGACACTCGTAGCTCACCTTCTCACTTCTTGAACCCCAGGCTGAAACCTTAGGGAACTCACTGGAAACCTTGTGCCCACTTTTTTTTTTTTTCTTTCTTTTTCTCTCGGAAGGATATGGATTTTCTACTTACACACAAGGCTTCCTCATGCCCCACTCTTTTTCTCCAAAAAATTCTACGCACGGCCCACCTTTCTCCTCCTTTTAAAACAACGTCGAACGTGTCTTATCCACGTGAGAGGATAAAGATAAGTGGTTGCACATTTGAATTCAAATCAAATTTGAATTCAAATGCAAAACCAACTCATCCCTATCCACTTGGGCATGAGAAGAGAAGGGGCATGAGTTGATTTGTGCATGGAGAGTTTACATGAGAAACACTTTCTCGTGTAAAATATGGGGCGCACAAGATAAGAGCATGGCGCATGGATTAGTTGGTTGCTCATTCAAATTCAAACTTTCTTTTGAATTTGAATGGCCAAACAACTTATTTTTATCCAGATAATTTGTGCACAAGAGTGGGCATGGGATGCCTTCTACGTGGAGAAAGTTCACGAGAAGTTACTTCTCGTGAATTCAAATATGCATAGAAGAAGTGAGGTGGCGCAGGGAGAAAGGTCAAGGTGGTTTGAACCTAATTGAGCCAACCTAATCTAAATAGGTTAAGCACAATTAGAGTAAATTAAACCCAACTTAATTAGGCTTAATTAGAGTCAATAAAATCCTAATCAAATTAAAAATTGATTAAGCCCAACCCCTGATCAAATCAGGGATCAAACCATCTCGACGATTAGGTCAACTCTTAACCTAATCGGATCAAACCCAACTGAATCCAATTCAATTGGACTTGATCCAAAAATAATTACTCAATCAAATTGAGTTAATTAGTGATCAAATCATTAATTAAACTTCTCATAAATATTGAGTCTAAATCTGATAGGCAATCGGGTATCAAAGTCCATCAATATAAAACCTTGATCGTAGAGTTCCAAACCAGTGGGACTCTTGACCCCGGTACCCAAAATGTGTGAGACTTATGATCAGAGAATCTTGATTCTCGATTACAGAGTCTCAGACATACAGGACTCATTATCCATAAATATTAAGACTCTTCATTAGCCATCAGATCAGATAGGAACCTCTAATGTGTGTGACCCCGCAGGTTCAAACCTAAGCCGGTAGCATAGGAACCAATTCCTGTACTAATCGAAGTGACCATCTAGCAATGGTACCTGATGTTTGGATAGATTGAATAGTCACAATCGCAACACTTAGAACCTACATGAATATGGTTACTGTATAATTCATCCCTTTTGACCCCTGTGTTTAGGATGACTCAGGATTACACTGTCAACCCTGATTAGATCATTCGAGTCGTGCTCAACTCAATCAGTCCTGTAACTCCTCACTAGGACTACCCTGGCCAAGATTTTGCTAAATTAAAACATGACTGTACACAGCTCCTGAACTGGAGTGGTCAATCCCATCTTGACACACGCACCGACAAGTCAAGTACTTGACTACACCCAGCAGCCTTCCATCACTGAATTAGAAATTCAGGTAGTCCAGTGCCTAAGTGCAGTGAGTTGCTTGCAAGTCACCATGACGGTCTCAGGTCGGAGGGATATTTATACCCATATCCCATCGGAGCAAATCTTGACAGCAGAGATAGCTCTAGAGTCGGTCACGTTCAGTACAGATGTACCCTTACATCTCACCTGTATGCCATACCAGTGTCTCCACACTCTTTGGTTAAGAGAACAACCAACCTATATGGCACACAACGACCTATGCTCGATAAACATTATTGTCCTTGGTAACAACATATCATTTGATCGCGAACAGGTTTAAGGACTAAATGACAAATCCTCCTTTGTCGAGTTTAAATAATCCTAAGGACTTCACTACAATATAGGAGTTCATTAGAAGATGACAATTTGTGATGAAAAATATCAAAATAACTTTTATTTATTTATGATTTATGTACTAATACAAAAGGAGCACAACCATCAACAAGCTGACGATTGGCTTTGGGACACTGTTCCCAATAATCTTCCACTTAGCCTAAAGCCAATCGGTGCCGTATCTAATACCCATCTTCGACTTGAAGTCGTCGAACTCCTTCACCGCAATGGCTTTAGTGAATGGGTCGGCCAGATTCTCCTTTCCATCGATCTTCTGAAGGTCGATGTCACCTGGATCCATGATTTTTCGAATGAGATGGTAGTGATGCAGAATATGCTTCATCCGCTGGTGTGCCTTCGGTTCCTTCGCCTGAGCAATGGCTCCAAAGCTGTCACAGTAGAGCAGAACTGGACCAACAAGGGAGGGTGCTACTCCGAGCTTAGTGAAGAATTTTTTCAGCCACACCGCTTCTTTGGCAGCATCTGATGGAGCGACATACTTTGCCTCGCAAATTGAATCAGCCACTGTGTGCTGCTTGGAACTCTTCCAGCAGACAGCCCCACTATTAAGGGTAAAAATAAATTCCGACACACTCTTGCTATCATCGTGATCAGACTGGAAACTAGAGTCTGTAAACCCTATAAGTCTCAAGTCCGATTCATCATAAACAAGCCACTGGTCCTTAGTATTTCTTAAATACTTCAGGATGGTTTTAACAACCTTCCAGTGATTCTCCCCTGGATCAGATTGGTATCTACTCACTACTCCTAGTGAGTATGCCACATCTGGTCGTGTACATGTCATGGCATACATGACAGATCCCACTACCGAAGCATATAGAATTCTACCCATATGTTCTCTCTCTTGAGGTGTTGTCGGACAATCCCTCTTTGAGAGAGAAATTCCATGGCCTATCGAAAGATAGCCTTTCTTGGAATTCTCCATGCTGAACCTTTTCAGCATAGTATCAATGTACGTGGACTGGGATAAGCCAAGCAACCTTTTAGATCATCCCTATAGATCCTCATCCCTAGGATGTAGGAAGCTTCTCCCAAATCCTTTATGGAGAACTGTGACAACAGCCAAATCTTTATTCTCTGTAATGCAGGGACATCATTCCCGATTAAGAGAATATCATCTACATACAATACAAGAAATACCACTACTAGATCATTAGCCCACTTATAAATGCAGGGCTCTTCTCTATTCTTAACAAAGCCATACATCTTGATCATCCTATCAAAACGTATGTTCCAACTCCGGGATGCCTGCTTAAGTCCATAAATGGACCTCTGTAGCCTGCACACCTTAGACTCATCTGTGGATGTGAATCCTTCAGGTTGTATCATATATAGCTCTTCGTCCAGCTCTCTCTTTAGGAAAGCTGTCTTCACATCCATCTACCAGATTTCATAGTCCAGATGGGCAGCTATCGCAAGCATAATTCGAATAGATTTGAGCATTGCCACAGGAGAAAACATCTCGTCATAGTCTATACCACAACATTGACGATATCCCTTGACAACCAAACGGACTTTATAGGTTTCCACCTTTTTGTCTATGCCCCTCTTCCTCTTGAAGATCCATTTACACCCTATGGGTTTTACTCCTTTGGGTGGGTCAACCAATGTCCACACATCGTTGACCTTCATGGACTCCATTTTGGATTTCATGGCCTCTAGCCATTTCTCAGAGTCAGATCTCTGCATTGCATCCATGTAGATGATCGGATCCTCATCGTTTTCATCAAGTTCAATAGGATCTCCATCCCAGACCAAGAAACCATAGTATCTATCCAATTGACGTGGTACTCTACCAGATCGTCTTAAGGGTGCAGGAACAATGGGCTCTGGATCTGATCTAATCAAATCTGGTTCAGGTTCAGCTACTTGTGTCGGTTTTTTCACCTGTCGAACTTTCTCAAGTTCGACCTTAGAGGCAACAGTCCCTTCACCAAGGAACTCCTTTTCTAAAAAAATTGTCTTAAGGCTGACAAACACCTTTTGCTCATCAACTAGGTAGAAATAATACCCTTTGGTCTCTTTTGGATACCCTATAAAATTATACTTGTCAGACATAGGTCCAAGCTTGTCCGTAATTAAATGTTTAACATAAGCTGGACACCCCCAAACCCTATGGTGCGAGAGTACTGGCTTACGTCCTATCCATAACTCATATGGCATTTTGGTTACAGACTTACTCGAAACTCTATTTAGAAGGTAACAAGCCGATTTGAGTGCATATCCCCAGAGGAAGATCGGCAGACCAGCAAACCCCATCATGAATCGGACCATATCCAATAAGGTCTGATTCCTCCTTTCAGACACACCATTATGCTGTGGTGTTCCAGGAGGAGTCCACTGAGAGAGAATCCCATTCTCTCCAAGATATATCAGAAACTCATTGGAAAGGTATTCACCTCCTCGATCAGATCGAAGAGTTTTAATACACTTTCCAGTTTGTTTTTCTACCTCGTTTCAGAATAGTTTGAATATTTCAAATGACTCTGACTTATGCTTCATTAAATAGACATATCTATACCTTGATAGGTCATCTGTGAAGGTTATGAAGTAGAAATATCCACCTCTTGCACTTGAGCTTATGGGTCCACATACATCAGAATGTACCAGACCCAAGAGTTCATTGGCTCGCTCATCTTTTCCAGTAAAAGGTGACTTGGTCATCTTCCCAAAAAGACAGGACTCACAGGTTGGAAGTGATTCACAATCATCTACTTCAAGAATTTCTTTTTGAGCTAACCTGTTTATCCTGTTCTTATTGATATGACCTAGCCTATAGTGCCAAAGGTAGACTTCTGACACATTATCAATTCTAGGGCATTTACTGGAGGTTTGAACCACATTAACAGGTTGTGACAGTAAGTAAATTCCATTATTTAGTTATCCAACAAATATTGTAACACTATTCAAAATGATATTGCAAACATTTTTTTTTATTAAAAAATATAACCGTACATGGCCAAAAGGCCTACAGAAATAATATTTAATAAAAAGCTTGGATAATAGTGACATTCACTCAGAATTACATTACAAGATTGATTACAAAGTTTATGATTCCTAAAGCTAGAACTGGAACTTTACTTCCATCTCCAACGTTCAGGAACCTCTCGCCTTCATCAAATCTCCTACTGACCTGTAGACCCTGCATCGAATTGCAAATATGATAAGGGCTTCCAGTATCCAATACCCAGGCAGTAGTATCATAAATAAAAAAGTTGCAAGGTGTTATCATATAATTACCTTGCTTCTTCTTCGGCCTATTTGGGTCCAAGGAGGCAATGTATAGAGGACAGTTCCTCTTTCAGTGCCCTTGCTTCTTGCAAAAGAAGCACTCCACCTGGCTCTGGTCAGGCTTGTGCTTCTTGGTCTGACCCTGTGCAGATGTCCCAGCATGTGGCTGCACCTTCTTGTTCTTCTTCTTCTTGTTCTTCTTCCCTTTCTTAAAGGGTCGACGACCAGAAGAAGATCCTCCCACAACATTCACCGACTCCTTATGGAGCTGGTGGTCCTTCTCAAAGTTCTGCAGCAACCCCAACAAACCGTAGTAGTTCACTGCAGGCTTTGTTATTCGAAAATGAGTAAGGAAGGGGAGGAAAGACTTAGGCAACGAATTAAGGATCGCATCCTTACCGAGCTGCTCGTGTAGGGAAAAGCCTAGTTTACTTAGGCGCTCAATCATTTCGACCATGTACAATACATGATCAGTGACTGAGGCCCCATCCCTCATCCGAGCATTGAAAATGGCACAACTAGTTTTGTGCCTTTCAACATCGTCAGGCGTGCCAAAGGAGTCGTTCAACATTTGAAGCATTTCTTAAGGCTAGGCATTCTCGAACCTGTGGTTGAACTCATCATTAATTGCCACCAGCATAATGCATCGAACGGTGGTGCAGTCATTGAGCCACTTCTGGTAAGTATCTCGGACCGTCCCTCTAGCATTCGAGGCTGGCTCCTCAGGTGCCGGATCCGTTATTATATAAAGGATCCGCTCATGCTCAGGGATAATTTTTAATTTTCGATACCAGCTATCGAAATTAGGTCCCATGAGCCTGTCATTATCTAATAATGATCGGAGCGACAGGGTAGTGGCCATAGCTACATAAAGGAAAACAGACCTTAATTAGTACACAAATTATTAATACTAAAGACTTGGACTTTAGTCTAAAATTTCTCCCAGTATTTTTATGAACTGGTAGCCTCAACCTCCAATTCGAAAAATTACTTTAATTCCTTAGTGGGTACTAGAATCCACACAGACTACACACGAGCCCAACTTTGGTTGATTAACCCATGTGCATCTATGGGTAGGTTCATAACCAGTTGTTTCTCTAAACAACTTCTAGTAATTGATTTTTCCCCAAAACCTAATCAGTAGGCTTTGGCCTCCACTGAAAAGATCTGGTTAGGTCCAACCATTAACATGACTTGATTTGATGAATCAGACCAATAAATGATCAGGCCCGATTTTGGCCGGCCACCCTGACCACCATCAGAAAGACTCAAACCAAATTATCATATTATGAATGATCCATTAGTCAATAAGCACCAGGCCTTTGGGTCTCCAATGATTATTAAACTAATGGACTCATTATCACTCACTTAATGGGAGGCTATGACTTAGTTATCACTATAACTTAATCATTTTTAGGATCTAATAATTTTTGAGGATTTTATTAAAAGATAGATCAGAAAAAAATATCCAGCCAATTTCAATCCTCCCACTGACTTCACTAAGTCAGATTAAAAAAAATTTAATTAAAGCTGGCATTAGGAGTACCTAAATCAGTCAAACTGATTTACCTAATGACATGGGTGAGCCCTAATCACCAAGTGATCTAATCAAAACCTAACTCACCAGGTTGGCCAGGTAAGTGAGATCAGTGGTGGGGATATGCCTTTAACTCATCAGAGATCGAATCAATGCGAGTAGCTCCGACTTAACAACCACTGGTCAAACTGTCGAACTTATCTTAGACACCAATCGATTCATTAGTTTTAATTTGATCAACTTAGTATATAGGGTTCCACCGTATAGTTTTAATTTAAAAATAATTTTTAAATTTGAAAGGTTTTATTTTCTGTTCACCAAATATGTTGACTCATTTCACAAATAGATCAGCACATTTCATAAATAGCAATCCTATTGCTAATTACATAACAGAAAATAACTCAATCAAAATAAATCATGAATTTTTCTTTAGATCTAATCTAACACATTCATGATAAATTTTGCCATTGAATCTTTACAATTAAGTCCTTTCGCTGCTTCATCTGCATGGGATATAATTGCAGCGGTACCCCTACCGCCATAGGAGACCCCATCGAATGGGAGGAGAGGGCCTTTAAACCCTACTTTTCTCCTATGATCGGATGACCATGGCAACCAACCCAATTCGATTACTTGCTACTTGGATCAAGTATATCTAAATATATCAATTTCAAAACTTAAATTTTAAATTTCAAAATTTAAATTTTAAATTTTAAATTTTAAATTTTAAATTTTAAATTTCAAACAAATTTCAAATTTCAAATTTCAAAATTTTAAATTTTAAATTTTGAATTTAAAATTTGAAATTTCAACCAAATTTCAAATTTTAAATTTTAAATTTTTGAATTTTAAATTTTAAATTTTAAAATTCAAATTTCAAAATTTGAATTTCAAACTTTTGAATTTTGAATTTCAAATTTCAAATTTTAAAATCTAAATTTTAAATTTTGAATTTCAAACTTTTGAATTTTGAATTTTGAATAACTTTCAAAATTCAAATTTTAAATTTTGAATTTCAAATTTTAAATTTAAACTTTTAGATTACAACTTAATCTACACATGCAAATTCATATATTATATCTTAGAACCTACTCTGATACCATTTGAAGCAAAATTTTAGTACAGGGGTAAAATGGTAATTTTAAAATCTTTTCAAAATCACTATTTTATAGCAAAAATAATTAATTAATCTAATTAATTAATATGTATTTATCCTATACTAGGATCTAAATATGATATACAGTATGCATGCATTTAAATTTGAAATTCAAATTTAAACAGTAAACAATTTACTGTTCTATATTCAGAACACAATACCTTTGTGCGGGTAGTCGATCACCATAATTTGATCATCATCGGGAGAGTCTGATCATCACGACATAGCTACACAGTACATCTGGCCTCTGTGGATCATCCACATGAGGCTCCTGGTCTGATCGGCTCCTCACGAGTGCTAGCTCGTTGTAGAGCCCTTTCAATGGCCGATGCTGATCGAACTCCTTCGATCGATGTTTGCTGATTCTTTGGATACTTTGGATTATCAGCAGACATGCTTGAGAGGATGTTGAAGATCTTCCTAAAATTTGATGGGCTCACGACACTCATAGCTCACCTTCTCACTTCTCGAACCCCAGGCTGAAACCCTAGGGAACTCACTGGAAACCCTGCGCCCACTTGTTTTTTCTTTTCTTTCTTTTTCTCTCAGAAGGATATGGACTTTCTACTTGCACACAAGGCTTTCTCACACCCCACTCTTTTTCTCCAAAAAATTCTACGCATGCTCCACCTTTCTCCTCCTTTTAAAACAACGTCGAACGTGTCTTATCCGCATGAGAGGATAAAGATAAGTGGTTGCACATTTGAATTCAAATCAAATTTGAATTCAAATGCAAAACCAACTCATCCCTATCCACTTGAGCATGAGAAGAGAAGGGGCATGAGTTGATTTGTGCATGGAGAGTTTACATGAGAAACACTTTCTCGTGTAAAATATGGGGTGCACAAGATAAGAGCATGGAGCATGGATTAGTTGGTTGCTCATTCAAATTCAAACTTTCTTTTGAATTTGAATGGCCAACCAACTTATTTTTATCCAGATAATTGGTACACAAGGGTGGGCATGGGATGCCTTCTGCGTGGAGAAAATTCATGAGAAGTTTCTTCTCATGAATTCAAATATGCACAGAAGAAGTGAGGTGGCGCAGGGAGAAAGGTCAAGGTGGTTTGAACCTAATTAAGCCAACCTAATCTAAATAGGTTAAGCATAATTAGTGTTGCTCCATAGATTGATTTTGATGATTACAAAGCAGTTGAAGGAGTACTAATGATTTTCACTTGAAAAAGACTTATTGCTTTTCAAGGACAAAATTATAATTTTACCAAAATCCTGATTTTAAAGCATCAAATGATAGAACAAAAGATTTGTGATCCATTGGTGAAAATTTTATTATTTTTGGACTGGTATTTTGAAAGATATGCATGTTTAAAAATCATGAGTCGACCTATGAGTCAACTCATGACAATGAACTGTTTGGCATGCAGATTTTTTGGCTTGGCACAACCTGTGAGTCGACCCATGAGTCGACCCCCAAGGCATGAGTCGACCCATGAGTCGACCCCTGCTGTTTTTAGTCCAAAAATTACAGAACCTTATTTTCTGGTGTTCTTCCACAGAGGTCGACCCATGAGTCGACCCCCAGGCATGAGTCGACCCCTGTGATGGGATTTTTCCACAATGGCTAGTTTTTAACCCGTTTTAAATATTTTTAATGCTCATTTAATGTGGTCTAATGGCTCTTTTTCAGTCTAGAATATTTTTCACTATTTTTTAAAGCTATAAAAGGGACAAAAAGGTGGAAATCAATAAGAAGAAAAAGAGAGAAGAATCAAGAAGAGAGATTTTGAAAAAGGGATTTCAAGCAAACTTTTCAGCCCTAAGCAGAAACTCACTCAAAGCATTCAAGAAGCCTTTGATCCAAGCTCACCAACTCTTCAAGTGCACATTCTACTCTCCAACCACCTTGAAGAAATCAAAAAGGGTCTTCTTCTTCTTGAGTAAAGAGTATTTAAAGTCTCATACGCTCATTAAAAGAGCTTTCTTTGTGCTTACTTGTGCTATTCATTGTTATACTTTGTTTGTGTTATTGTTTTTGTTTTGGAAGGGTTCCAAAATAAGGAAAGGTTGATCCGAACCTTGAATCAGAGTGTATAGGGTTGGCTTGTACCTGAGAAATAAGTGAACTAGCTTGGGATAGCTAGAGTCGGAGTTTCCGACGTTTGTATTCGGGTTGAATACAAGATTAGTGGATTGGAATTTTCAAGTAGGAGCTTGGAGAGTGGATGTAGGTGCAAGGTTGGCACCGAACCACTATAAATCTTTTTGTTTGTGGTATGCCTAATTGCTCTTCTTTAACTCTTCATTATTCTCTTACATTCTAGCTTTTAGCCATTAGCCTTGAATTAATTTTACTCTCCCTATTTATTTAGCTTTTGTCAAACATTTTTCATAAGTCATAAGTTAAGCTTAAAATTTTTAGAAACCTAATTCACCCCCCCCTCTTGGGTTGCATAGCTGGGCAACAAGTGGTATCAGAGCCTGGTGCTCTAGCCCTACTTTGATCTAAACAATCAAAGAGCCAAAGATCTATGACAACTCAAGTCGGCACTTCTCTTGTCGAGGGGCAATCTACCAACCGACCTTCACTTTTCGATGGGTCTAATTACACCTATTGGAAAGCTCGGATGAAAATATTTATTCAAGCACTCGACTATGATATATGGAGTATCATAGTGAACGGTCCTCACACACCCACTAAAATTATAGATGGTGTGGAATCAACCAAACCCGAGAAAGAATGGGTTGAGGTTGATAAGAAAATGGCCCAATTAAATGCTAAAGCAATGAATGTTCTTTATTGTGCTCTTGATGCTAACGAATTTAATCGCATCTCTACTTGCTCATCTGCTAAAAAAATATGGGATATGTTAGAAGTAACCCACGAAGGAAGCAATCAAGTAAAGGAGTCTAAAATCAACATGCTTGTGCATAAATATGAATTGTTTAAAATGGAGCATGATGAGTCCATAACTGAAATATTTACTCACTTTACTGATATTATAAATGGTTTAAAGAGTCTTGGTAAGTCCTATACTAATAGTGAGCTTGTAAGAAAGATTCTCAGGTCCTTACCAAGAACTTGAGAATCCAAAGTGACCGCCATCCAAGAAGCCAAGGACTTGAACATTCTACCCTTGGAAGAGCTTCTTGGATCATTGATGACTCATGAGCTAAGCATGAAGCAACATCAAGAGGAAGAAGTCAAAAAGAAAAGAATAATTGCCCTCAAATCCACAGCTCCACCAGATGAAGAAACTGATGACACTGAAGATGAAGAACAGGATGAAGAAATGGCACTCATTACCCGAAGATTCAAGAAATTTTTGAAAAAAAGGAAACAAGGGATGAGAAAGAGGCCATTCACAAAAGGGGAATAGAGCAAAGAAAAAGAGAAAGACCAACCCCTTATCTGCTACGAATGCAAGAAGCCGGGACACTTCAAGTCCGAATGCCCACAACTGAAGAAGGGTCCCAAAAAGTACAAGAAGAAGGCCATGATGGCCACTTGGAGTGCGAGTGATGACTCAAGTTCCGAAGAGAAAAACTCAACCGAACAAGCCAACCTGTGCCTTATGGCACACGAAAATGAGGTAATTTCTGAAACTCCTAGTGATTTTACATTTGAAGAATTACATGAAGCTTTTTATGATTTAGTTGATGAATTAAAGAAATTAGGGATGAAAAACAAAGATCTAAAATCAAAAAATCAATCTTTATTGAAACAAAATGAAAGCTTTTTAATTGAAAAATCCATCCTACTTCAAGAAAATCAAAGTTTAAAGAATGAAATTGCCAAGCTAAAATCAATAGTAGAAAAATTCACCTTGAGTTCAAATAAACTTAATATGATTCTTGAAAATCAAAAGGCCATGTATGATAAGGCTGGACTTGGCTATAACCCCTTGAAGAAACAAAAATATCTGAAAAATATTTATGTAAACTCTTTAAGTAACAAGTCTTCTAATATTACTTGCTTCAAATGTGGTAGAGTAGGACATAAGTCATACACTTGCTTCTCTAACAAGTCTGCAAACTCAAATATAAAAAAAATATGGGTTCCAAAAGGAACCATTATGACTAACCAAAAAGGACCCAAGAAAGCTTGGGTACCTAAAATAAAAACTTGACTTTTACTTGCAAGTGTGTCTAGCATCCCAAGGAGGAAATAGGAAATGGTATCTTGACAGTGGATGCTTGACACACATGACTGGTGATGAATCTCAATTCATCACTCTTGATGCTAAGAATGGAGGGATGGTCACCTTTGGAGACAATGGCAAAGGAAAGATCATCGGTATAGGTAACATTGATATCACTCCCTCCAAATACATTGAAAATATTTTGTTAGTAGATGGTTTAAAGTATAATTTACTAAGCATTAGTCAATTTTGTGATAAAGGATATAAAGTTATTTTTGAATCATCTGTTTGTATTGTAACTAGTCCTATTAATGATGGCATTAAATTTATTGGACATAGACATGGTAATATTTATATGGTAGATTTAAATGATCTAGCCAAAATAAACATGCAATGCCTAGTATCCTTGAATGCTAAAATTAATGAGACTAGTTGGCTTTGGCATCGCAGACTTGCACACATTAGCATGCATTCTCTTTCAAAATTAATTAAGAAAGAATTAGTTCTTGGTTTGCCAAAATTGAATTTTGAAAAGGATAGAATTTGTGATGCATGCCAACTAGGTAAACAAACAAGAGTTTCATTTAAATCCAAAAATGTTGTTTCAACCTCTAGACCTTTAGAGCTTTTTGCATATGGACTTATTTGGACCTACTAGAACCACTAGTCTAGGAGGAAAATGATATGGTTTTGTAATTATAGATGATTACTCTCGTTTTACTTAGATTTTCTTTTTAGCACACAAAGATGAAACTTTTCATGTTTTCACTAAATTTTATCGAAAAATCACTAATGAGAAAGGATTTTCAATTTAAAATATTCGAAGTGATCATGGAACTGAATTTGAAAATTAAGACTTTGAAAACTTTTGTGATGAAAAGAGAATTGGCCATAACTTCTCTGCACCTAGGACACTCCAACAAAATAGGGTAGTAGAAAGGAAAAACAGAATCTTAGAAGAAATGGCCCGTACCATGCTATGTGAAAGCAACCTTCCAAGATATTTTTGGGCGGAAGCAATTAACACAGCATGTTATATTTTAAATCGTGCTTTGATTAGACAAATTTTAAAGAAAACCCCCTATGAGCTTTGGAAAGAAAGAAAATCTAATATTGCATATTTTCATATTTTTGATTGCCGATGTTTTGTATTAAATAATGGTAAACAAAGACTTGAAAAATTTGATGCAAAATCAGATGAAGCAATCTTTCTTAGTTACTCCTCCACTAGTAAAACTTTTAGAGTTTTTTAACAAAAGAACTTTAATAGTAGAGGAGTCGATACATGTTGTCTTTGATGAATCTAACGATCTTCCTTCAAGGAAGAATGAAGGTGTTGATGATGCAGATCCTCTTATAGAAGGAATGAAGGAAATCACTCTGAAAGATTCAATAATTCAAGATGATAAGGAACATGAAGACAAACAGGATGAGGGAGGTGAAGAACATCAAGAACAACCTCAAGGTACAAATGACCTACCCAAAGAATGGAGGTATGTTCACAATCACCCTAAGGAGCTAATTATTGGTGATCCTATGCATGGGGTAAAAACTTATTCTTCACTTAAAGATGTATTTAATCATTGTGCTTTTGTCTCTCATCTTGAACCAAAAACTATTGAAGAAGCTGAAAATGATTATAATTGGATTAATGCAATGCAAGAGGAACTTAATCAATTTGAAAGAAATAATGTATGGACTTTAGTATCAAGACCTAAAAATTATTCAATAATTGGCACAAAATGGGTCTTTAGGAACAAATTAGATGAACATGGAAATGTAATAACAAATAAAGCAAGATTGATTGCTAAAGGCTATAATCAAGAAGAAGAAATTGATTTTGATGAGACCTTTGCACCTGTTGCTAGATTAGAGGCCATTAGACTTCTACTTGCATATGCTTACTTTATGAAATTTAAATTATTTCAAATGGATGTCAAAAGTACATTTTTGAATGGATATATTGCTGAAGAAGTCTATGTAGAACAACCCCCAGATTTTAAAAATCATGCTTTTCCTAATCATGTTTTTAAATTAAATAAAGCTCTATATGGTTTAAAACAAGCACCTAGGGCTTGGTATGATAGGCTAAGCAAATTTTTACTAAATAATAGTTTTTCAAGAGGTAATGTAGACACAACCCTCTTCATTAAAAGAAATCAAAATGATATGTTAATTATACAAATATATTTTGATGACATTATTTTTGAGTCTACTAATGAATCTCTTTGTCAAGACTTTGCTAAGCTCATGCAGGGGGAGTTTGAGATGAGCATGATGGGAGAACTTACATTCTTCCTTGGACTCCAAATCAAACAAACAAAGAAAGGAATCTCCATCATCCAAAGTAAGTACACCAAGGAATTACTCAAAAAATTTGGAATGGAGAACTCCAAAGCAATTGGCACCCCCATGAGCCCCTCATGTAAGCTTGACAAGGATGAAGAAGGTAAATGTGCAGACTTAAAATATTATAGAGGTATGATTGGCTCTCTATTATATTTGACTGCAAGTAGGCCTGATATCATGTTTAGTGTTTGTCTGTGTGCTAGATTTCAATCTAATCCTAAAGAGTCTCACTTGAATGCTGTTAAAAGAATCCTTAGATATTTAAATGGTACTCAAACTCTAGAATTATGGTACTCTAAGGACTCACTAATTGATTTATTAGGATATTCAGATGCTGATTTTGCTGGATGTAGATTAGATAGAAAAAGCACCAGTGGAACTTGTCAATTTTTTGGCGTTAACCTAATCTCCTGGTTTAGAAAGAAATAAAATTCGGTAGCACTGTCTACGGCTGAGGCCGAATACATTGCAGCCGGAAGTTGTTGTGCTCAAATCTTGTGGATTAAGCAACAACTCGAAGACTTTGGTATCAAACTTAATGAAACACCCATAAGATGTGATAACACTAGTGCCATAAATCTTACTAAAAATCCAATTCAACATTCAAGGTCTAAACATATTGAAGTAAGATATCATTTTATAAGAGAACATGTTCAAAACAAAGATATAATTCTTGACTATGTTTGCACTAAAAATCAATTAGCTGATATCTTTACAAAGGCCCTTAGTGAGGATAGATTCTGTGAAATTAGGAAAAATCTAGGAATTCTTGATCCATTTGCCTAAATGTTTCTCCAATTCCAAGGAATCGACGTCAAAATTTCTTTGAGCTCAATTTTCATCATTTTTCTTGGACCTAAAAGCTCAAGATTATCATTCTCACAACTTGTCATTGAGCAAAAATTCTTCTTCCAAAATTTTAAATTTTTTTGAAATTTATTCATATTTTTCCTGAAATTTTGTGAATCATGAGTCGACCCCCTAGGGTCGACCCAATGGCATACTTGAAATTTTTGGCCATCATCCCACGGGTTCACTTCTTTTTTAACCAAAAGCCCGTTCATGAGCTGACCCCTCCTTCCTCGACTTCCTCCCTCCACGACTCGTCGTCCTCATCTTCGTTCTCTCCAAAACCAAGGATTTAGCCCAAGATCATTCTCCCATCACCTCTCCACCTCAAATCACTCCTTGGGAAAGGAGCTTTTCGCATCTTTCTCCCTTGATTGAAGCGGTTGGAGTATGCCCTAGCTTCCACTGTTCTTCTCAAAATCGTGATTTCTCTCCACCAAAATCTCTTTCCATCTTCTAATAACCCTCCTTCTCCTCACCCATTTGATCTTCCGAGTCTCCTTGCTTGCTCTTGTGGTGAGAATGGCCCCAAAAATGAAACTCCCTCAAAGAAGGAAATCAGTCCGTGAGCTGGAAGAAGGCATCCGCAGGAAAAGGCAAGCTTCTCAAACCTCCTCTGCTCCCATTCCGGCTTCAGCATCTGCACCAGGTCTCTCTCAGTCTCCTCTTAGCCCTAGCAAAATTCCTCTCTCTGACAGAAAGGTAGAAACCGACAAGAATGTGGACTTCAGATTCTTTGAAAAAGAAGGTTTCTCCTTTGGGTCAAAGATCAAAAACCAAGGTTGGAGATTTTACTGTTCTCTCAAAGAAGTTACATATGTAGACTTTGTTAGAGAGTTTTATCTGAATCTGTGCTATGGCAATGGAACAGTAACTTCTATTGTTAAGGGAATTGATATCTGCTTAGATCCTATTATTTTGGGAGAGATTCTACATTTGCCCTGTGAGGGATATTCAAACATGGAACTCCCAGTGAAGGAAGAAGGGATCAATGTGATTTTAGGAGGAACATACTCGGGAAGTCTAAATAAATTAGAAGCCAAGATCTTGTCAATTGAAATGAGAATTCTACATCAATTAGTGACAAAACTTTTCTTCCCGAGAAGTGGTAGACATGACCTCCTCTCTGGCCGAGATATATGTATAATGTTTCATGTGATCACCCAAACCCCCTTAAACCTCCCTGCTTTAATGATTGAGGCCATGAGAGAAACACTGAATAGATCCAAGGCACATCTGCCTTTTGGTATGGCCCTCACACTAGTATTCAGGAGGTTTGGAGTTAGCTTTGAGGGGGAGGCATCTGCTAGGCTTCTCACGCTGACACCATCAACCAACACACTCTGCACCGCATGGGATTCACTAGAATTGATGGTGGTTGGATCAAGGGTACAGAAGAGAGAGCTGAGGATAGAGTTGAGGACAGAGCTGAGGAAGAAGGTCCCTCATCACCTCTCCATGACTTCAGGGCAGCATCTCCAGACATCCAGTTTGTTTCAGATCTAGAGGCTGGCCCTTTAGAGTCCACCAGGAGGTACACACCAGTTCAGTAGCCAGACAGCAGAGCACCTCCCTCAGAGTTCAGATTGGCTGATGATCAGATTGAGCAGATTTCTCAGCATGTGGCTTCCTTGCTTTCTCGTCAGTGGAGCACTTCTGCATTTGCACCGAGATCCACATCATTAGATGCATCTGATCAGACCTTGATCCCCCATATCTCCACTATATTTCAGATGATCTCAGATCTGTCAGTTCGGATTCAGCAGCTCGAGGATTACATTTTGAGACTGATTGGGAGAGTACTTGACCTGCAGGGACAGGTATTAGCTCTGGCCCATCCTCAGCCACAGGAGTGCACTATTGAGGTCACAGACCTAACTGCGGAGGCTGGCAGACTCAGAGGTGTATTGGAGGGTGGATTTGATTTCTTGAGGAGAGAGATCAGAGGCTCTAGTGAGCATGCATCTACACAGTTCACTGCACTGCTTCAGTCTGTTTCGAGAGCTCTGAACGTTCTTGATTCCATCAGGCTCTCTCTTGCAGTCCAATTTATGGCCTCTCAGCCTTCAGGATCATCTCGCCCACCTACTCGTGCCAGTACCTCCACTCGTGGCAGAGATAGACGGGGTAGAGGATGAGCTCTTGGTCGTGATCCATCATCTTCCCACCCCATCTCTGATACATTTGATTCTGATCCATAGAGTCATGAGCTCTACTAGATCCTTGTAGTTAGCCTTGTCTTTTGTTTCATTCTAGGATCTATCTTTTGGGCCATGTAATGATGTTAACTAGTTGACTTTTATATTATGGAATATGTATTGAAATAACTATGGTATCAATCATCTTTTAATTATATATCTACTCTTTGTAATGGTATCAATCATCTTTTGATTATACATCTTTTCTTTGTTGCTAATTCATATCTATGGTACTCAATGGCATATTTTGTTTTATGATTGCTGTATTCAGGGGGAGTAAACATTAATGATTAGCACAAGAAGTTTGAAGAAACACTAAAGAGAAAATGTATTCAAAAAAAAGAGGGGGAGTTAACAATGTTTGATGATGTCAAAAAGGGGAAGAAATTAAAGAAAAATATCAAAAGCAAGATTGATAAAAGACTTAAAAATAAAATGAGTGGATTGGGAGAAATTAAAGAAAAGTATCAAACTTTAAAATTACTTCTTAGACATGCTCTGATACACTTAAAATTTGACATGCTCTGAGATACTTTAAAATTAATTCTTAGACATGCATTGATACACTTAATTTTTAAACATGCTCTGATACTAAAACTAAATAATCAAATGAGAATGAGCGAATTTTCAAGATGTTAAGAAAATTAAAAAACAAGCAAATGAGATATTTTCAAACACACAATTTTCAAATCCTTAGGTAAATTCTGCTTTGCTCTCATAACAAAAATAAATTTTCTGCTCTGATACCAAAATCACATAATCAAATGAGCAAATTTTCAAATCATTAAGCAATAGGCAAATTGTTTATGCAAATGGGCACATGTATCACATGCCAAAAGAATCAATCTTCTTTTCAAGCAAATGCACTTATAAGTTGGTAGTAAATTTCCTATTTATCTTCAAACTACCTATAATGCATTTCATTCCTTGAAATTCATGCTCATTGATTCATATATATGCTTTTATTCAAGTATTTTGTCATCATCAAAAAGGGAGAGATTGTTGCTCCTTAGATTGATTTTGATGATTACAAAGCAGTTGAAGGAGTACTAATGATTTTCACTTGAAAAAGACTTATTGCTTTTCAGGGGCAAAATTATAATTTTACCAAAATCCTGATTTGAAAGTATCAAATGATAGAACAAAAGATTTGTGATCCATTGGTGAAAATTTCATTATTTTTAGACTGGTATTTTGAAAGATATGCATGTTTGAAAATCATGAGTCGACCCATGAGTCAACTCATGACAATGAGCTGTTTGGCACGCAGATTTTTTGGCTTGGCACAACCTGTGAGTCGACCCATGAGTCGACCCCCAAGGCATGAGTCGACCCATGAATCGACCCCTGCTGTTTTTAGGCCAAAAATTACAGAACCTTATTTTCTGGTGTTCTTCCACAGAGGTCGACCCATGAGTCGACCCCCAGGCATGAGTCGACCCCTGTGACAGAATTTTTTCGCAACGGCTAGTTTTTAACCCATTTTAAATACTTTTAATGCTCATTTAATGTGGTCTAACGGCTCTTTTTCAGCCTAGAATATTTTTCACTATTTCTTAAAGCTATAAAAGGGACAAAAAGGTGGAAATCAATAAGAAGAAAAAAAGAGAAGAATTAAGAAGAGAGATTTTGAAAAAGGGATTTCAAGCAAACTTTTCAGCCCTAAGCAGAAGCTCACTCAAAGCATTCAAGAAGCCTTTGATCCAAGCTCACCAACTCCTCAAGTGCACATTCTAGTCTCCAACCACCTTGAGGAAATCAAAAAGGATCTTCTTCTTCTTGAGTAAAGAGTATTTAAAGTCTCATACGCTCATTAAAGGAGCTTTCTTTGTGCTTACTTGTGCTATTCATTGTTATACTTTATTTGTGTTATTGTTTTTATTTTGGAAGGGTTCCAAAACAAGGAAAGGTTGATCCGAACCTTGAATCGGAGTGTATAGGGTTGGCTTGTACCCGAAAAATAAGTGGACTAGCTTGGAATAGCTAGAGTCAGAGTTTTCGACGTTTGTATTTGGGTTGAATACAAGATTAGTGGATTAGAATTCCCAAGTAGGAGCTTGGGGAGTGGATGTAGGTGCAAGATTGGCACCGAACCACTATAAATTCTTTTATTTGTGGTGTGCCTAATTGCTCTTCTTTAACTCTTCATTATTCTCTTACATTCTAGCTTTTACCCATTAGCCTTGAATTAATTTTACTCTTCCTATTTATTTAGCTTTTGTCAAATATTTTTCATAAGTCATAAGTTAAGCTTAAAATTTTTAGAAACCCAATTCACCCCCCCTCTTGGGTTGCATAGCTGCCCAACAATTAGACTAAATTAAATCCAACTTAATTAGGCTTAATTAGGCTTAATAAAATCCTAATCAAATTAAAAATTGATTAAGCCCAACCCCTGATCAAATCAGGGATCAAACCGTCTCGACGATTAGGTCAACTCTTAACCTAATCGGGTCAAACCCAACTGAATCCAATTCAATTGGACTTGATCCAAAAATAATTAGTCAATCAAATTAAGTTAATTAGTGATCAAATTACTAACTAAATCTCTCATAAATATTGAGTCCAAATTTGATAGGCAATCGGGTATCAAAGTCCATCAATATGAAACCTTGATCGTAGAGTCCCAAACCAGTGGGACTCTTGACCCCGGTACCCAAAATGTGTGGGACTTATGATCAAAAAATCTTGATTCTCGATCATAGAGTCTCAGACACGTAGGACTCATAGTTCATGAATATTAGGACTCTTCATCAGCCATCAGATCAGATAGGAACCTCTAATATGTGTGACCCCATAGGTTCGAACCTAAGCCGGTAGCATAGGAACCAATTCCTGTACTAATCGAAGTGACCATCTAGCAATGGTACCCGATATTCGGATAGATCAAATAGTCACAATCACAACACTCAGAACCTACATGAATATGGTTACTGTATAATTCATCCCTTTTGACCCCTGTGTTTAGGATGACTCAGGGTTAAACTGTCAACCCTGATTAGATCATCTGAGTCGTGCTCAACTCAATCAATCCTGTGACTCCTCACTAGGACTACCCTGGCCAAGATTTTACTAAATTAAAATACGACTGTACACAGCTCCTGAACTGGAGTGGTCAATCCCATCTTGACACGCGCACCGACAAGTCAAGTACTTGACTACACCCAGCAGCCTTCCGTCACTGAATTAGAAATTTAGGTAGTCCAGTGCCTAAGTGCAGTGAGTTGCTTGCAAGTCACCATGGTAGTCTCAGGTCGGAGGGACATTTATACCCATATCCCATTGGAGCAAATCTTGACAGCAGAGATAGCTCCGGAGTCGGTCACGTTCAGTGCAGATATACCCTTACATCTCACCTGTATGCCATACCAGTGTCTCCACACTTCTTGGTTAAGAGGACAACCAACCTATATTGCATACAATGACCTATGCTCGATAAATATTATTGTCCTTGGTAACAACGTATCATTTGATCGCGAACAGGTTTAAGGACTAAATGACAAATCCTCCTTTGTCGAGTCTAAATAGTCCTAAGGACTTCACCACAACACAGGAGTTCATTAGAAGATGATAATTTGTGATGAAAAATATCAAAATAACTTTTATTTATTTATGATTTATGTACTAATACAAAAGGAGCACAACCGTCAACAGGCTGACGATTGACTTTGGGACACTATTTCCAACAGCCAGCACATAGCATTTTACCCTAGAGCCATCATCTGTCCATTTATCCAGAGTAGCTTTTTGCTCTGTTATAGGATGAGTTGGTAAGGCTAGGGTGTTCTGATCGAGTGCATAGCCAATCTCCTCATATGTTAGGACTATCCTGAGATTTCTAAGCCAGTCTTTAAAATTTATTTCAATCAAATGGTTGGTTTCAAAGATGTGGGCTAGTGGGTTAAAGGTCGATATTGTTTATCTATGAGAGTAAAGATCTTAGTTAGATATTCGTACTTAAATTTATATTTACTCCAAAAATTTTTAGATGCAAATAGACTTCCACTATTTTTTTGGATTTCGACACTCTTCGAATGAAAAATAAAAATCTGACACGATCAATGCAAGATTTTAGTGGGTGCTGTGGTCCCACCGAAGCCGTACACCTTACCTAACAATTATTAATGACACGTACATTGATGCGTAGGCAACTCTTTGTCCAGATACTTATCTAAGCATATTGCAGCGACTTGATCTCTAAGTATGTGAGCTCAGATAATATATATTGCCTCACTCTTTAGTTAAGCTAAATCCATCGTTCACAAGTAGATGTGAAGCCATCATTGAGTCTCTTCGATAACACATATTGGGCCCAATTCCACCTTCACCCTGGAGCAACTCTTTGCTAGTAAAGCAGTTGCATGTTCTCGATACAACTGAATCACTGTGATCAGTCGAAAATAGTCAATGCCAATACCACGTCCGCACTTCTACAATGGTGGAAGACCATAAGGCTTAATATTGATTAGAGAGATTTAGCTTAGATCTCATCTAATTAGTCATCACATGATCAATTTAATTGGTATAAGTCAAACCAAAGTGCCTTAGCAACTAATAAATCCAATCATCCAATTGATTAGAAAAGTGAGATCGATGGGAGGATACGTCATTAACTCATTGTAGGCTTAATTATCTAGATGAGTAGCCTCCCAATTAAAAACCACCGATCAAGATTTACTTTAGACACTAAATGATTTATTAGTTTCAATTAGTCAGCTTAGGTGAATCAGATTTGAGTCATAAAGTCGAATTAGGTCCTTAGATTGACTCGATTCTATATATGAGGTTTGATCGACTCAATCTACAATACCTGTAGAATTATAAGCTCAATTGATCTAATCCAAATCAATACTTGACTTAGTTTAATCAATAGCTATATCGATTTTGACCCAATATGATTGAATCATAACTTAAGATGTAATCCAATTACATGATCTAATACAAAATGATCCATGCCCAATGATTCATACACATACTAATTTTAGATCATAAAAATAATTTTTAGATCTAAATTCATTGCATAACAAGTTTTTGATTCTCGAAATACTTTTTGGGCATGCATGCAATCATATATCATATATATAAAAAATTTTAGATTTTTTAAAAATTAATTTTACATCTAAACATACCATCATATATTGCATACATAAAAAATTTAGATTGTAAAAATTTAATTTCTAACCTATGCATATTTTCATATATCACATATATAAATAAAAATCAAAACTAAAATACTTTTCAGATTTGAACATAAATACATACATTGCATGTATGAACCAAAATAAAAATTTTAAAACTACTTTTCAAAATTTTTATGCTACTTTCATATATATGAACATATGGCTCTGATAGCACTATTAGATTTTCTACAGGTACTAATGCATATGGATTGCAAAAAATTTTTAAATCCAAAAAGTAAAAAAAAAAAGATTAAAAATACTTTTAATCTAAGCATACATTCATCATATGAAAGTACCTATGGATCTAGTTCATATGCAAAAATTAACATAAACTAATTTTAGGATGAATAAAGAAGAGTCTGTGATCAATTCACGTACCTGAGTCGCTTTTTCTTTACCTCAAACCTATAATTGAGGTTGAATTCAATTCAATCCCTAGATCTAGGATTGAGCTAATCCTGAATTAACAGTACAAGCATTCAACCTCTATGAGTATCCATAAGGCAAATCTAAATTATTTTTTTTTTGAATCCTGCTTGCTTGAACCGAAGGCCTGAATAGGCTTGAACCAAGCCTGGATAGGGATCAACCCTTGAACCCTTTTGATCTTTCTTTTTTGATTTTTGACGAAGCCAATAACTTTTCTTGATTCGTCAACTAATCAAGAAGAATAACAAATAAGAAGTGGTTGTAATAAACTCCTAATAAACTTGAGAGGAAGAAGAAGAAGCCAACAACCAAGGAAGAAGATGCTGCCCACCTCTCTTCTATTGGAAAATGTGTCCCAAAGCCAATCGTTAGACAATTGTACTCATCTTGTAAACTGTATATGAACTTTTATTAATAAAAATTATTTGATATTTTTATTACAAATTGATCATTTTTGAACTTCTGTGTTGTAATGAAGTCCTTAGGACTATATATATTAATCGATCAAGGAAAATTTATCGTTAAGTCCTTAAAATTGTTCGCGACCAAATGATACGCTATTACTAGAACGATAGCGATATTAAGTGTAGGTCATTGTGTGCCATATGAGTTGGTTGTCCTCTTAATCAAGGAGTATAAAAATATTATTATGGCATACAGATGAAATATAGGAGTACATTCATATCGAATGTGACTATATGCCGAGCACTCTGCTGTCAAGAGTAGCTTGTGAAGAGTATGGGTATAAGTATCCCTCTAATATGAGACCACCATGGTGACTTATAAATAACTCACTGTACTTTAGTACCAGACTATCTGAGTTTTTAACTTAGTGATGGAAGGATACTAGGTGTAGTCAAGTACTTATCAAGTTGGTGTGTGAGTCAAGATGAAATTGATCCCTCTGAATTGGTAGGAGATATGCATTAGTATATTTTAATTTAACAAAATTTTGACTAGGATAATCCATGAGATGGATTTGAAAGGTTAAAATATAATGTGATCGACTTAATTAGGATTGACAGTTAAACCCTAAGTCATCTTGAGCATTTAGGTCAAAGGGATGAATTATACGGTAACCATACACTAGTAGGTTCTAGAAGGTTGCTTTGTAACACTTCGATCCATTCGATCGTCAGGTCATCATTGCTAGATGGTTATATCGATTGATATAAGAAGTTATTCTTATGCTACTGGCTTAGGTTCAAACTTATGGGATCACACACATTAAAATATTTGATCAGATCTGATGGTTGAAGAGTCCAATTGGATTGTGACTCTGGTGAAGAGTTCTACTTGGACTAGGACTTTATGGGAGAGTTCCACTGGGATTGAAACTCTATCATTTATGAAGAATTAATTAGTAATTAAATTATTAATTGATTCAATTTGATTGAGTAAAGAGCTTTGGATCATGTCTAATTGAATTAGATTCAGTTCGACTCAGATTGGGATTGATATGATCAAACCCAATTACAAGAAAAATTTAATCCTGATTCGATCAAGATTTGGACTCGACTAATTTTTAATTGAGTTAAGAATTTGATGAGATATTTAGATTTTTAATTAGATTAAGTTTATTTCTATCAGTGGTTTCAATTCAAATTTGATTTGGATTAGAATTGAATTAGAAATGAAGAGTCCAAGTTAGACTAGGACTCTATCCTTATCTTTTGCGCTACATCTGGATCCATGCCAATTTCTCCACATCTAATTGGATTTCGGTTATGATTTTTGACATTATGAGAGAGGATCCACTAAAGGTGGTTAGCTATAGCTGATGAGTAATAATATTATCTCTTGCCTAATTCGAATGCGATCCAAATTAGAGATAAGATGCAGACTAGGAAAGAGATTTTTTGTATATGGTATATTATTGGAGTCATATTTTTTTTTTCTTATTTTTCTTAAGAAATACTTTATCTTGTGAGACTTTATATTTCTTCTCCACATCTTAATAATTTTTTTAAAATTTTTGGGGATTCCAAAAAGGGGTTTTGGCATTGATTCGTGGCATCCTTTCTTGGAAAGTCCTAATTCCTAGTCTATAAAAAAGGGACCATTCTCTTGGACATCCCATGATCAATTCTCTTATAAATTTTTTATTTTTAGAGCCTCTTCTCCTCCTACTCTCTTCCTCCTCCAGATCTTCTATCACTTTGGAGTGTCCAAGGTGCTTGTATAAGAAGGAAGAGGTTAGCTGTTGAACTTGTTCGCAGACTAGCATCTTCGAGCCCCTGATCTACGTCAGTCTTCGCGTGAATTTTTTTATAGAGACCATATGACTTTGTGTGGCTATGAGTGACCTGAGGAACACCCTCTATAATCATTAGATCAGAGGAGATCAAGATTAAAATTTGTTTGGTAACGATCTCTAACTTATTTTAATTTCTATGGTAGATCTAATAGTTAGATCTAGAATTTCAGTATCGATGAGATCGATGTGATTTTTATTTTCAGATGTAAAGTATATATTTTTTATATCAAAAATTTTGATATGCTAGTATAAAATTAGATCTTATATATATGATTAATATTAAATTATTTAATCTATTATTTTTACTGCATAAAAGTTTTTAATTGCATGTACTGTACTACTGCAATTTAATCCTTCAACTAGTATCAGAGCTAAATTGTTTTGATATGAATTAATATGACTTTAGATCTAATTTTTTGTTATTAGATTTGATTATTTTTTATTTAGATTAGATCTAAATTAATTTATTTTTATATCTGATTATTATTTATTTAGATTAGATGTTCTGAGTAGCAAAGTACTCGGATGGATAATCATCAGGCCATTCGAACATAGGAGAAGTAGGGTTTCATGACCCTCTCCTTCCATTCAATAGGGTGCTCTTCATGGCATATAGAGGTGCCACTATGAGGTCCCATGAAGAAGAAAGTGAAAATAGAAAACTTACTTTCTTGCAAAATCCTAGATCTTGAAATCCTAGGTGTTGTTGTATGTGATGCAAGTTGCGAAGATAGTTAGTTACATCTAATCTTGTTTAGTCAAAATTATTTTGATCTAAAATTATAAAAAATTTAGATTTGATCTAAAAGATTTTATGACTTAATGTAAAAAGTTTATATAAAAAATTATTTTCAAAATCTTAACCATGTTGATGCAAAACTTAATTAAGAATTAAGTATCAAGCTGATTGGATCTAGAATTATGTTTTGATCTAATGACATTACATAAAACATGAGACATGGGTTAGATCAAATCAGGTCCTTCTCTTTAATTAGATTAGACCTAAGGTTAGAATCAAAAAATTAATTGATCATGTAGAGAAATTGATTAAGTCTAACCAAATATTGAATTAGATTAATCAGGATTTTTCTAGTACAATAATTGTAGATGGTCAAGTCCATATCTTTGATTAGACCAAATGGACCTTGATTGTGGCTCAGTGGTTGAATCTGAATCATTAGGTTGGTCAAATCAAAACTAGTTAACCAATTGGTGTCTAAGGCAAGTTTGGCATTTTGATCGATGGTTTTTAATTGAGAATGGCTTACCTGATCATTTTGATGGTGTCTAAGGCAAGCTTAGCAGACCCTCCCACCGATCTCATTTATCTGGCCAATTTGGTGAACTAGATTTTGATTAGATCGCTAAGTGATTCGAGTTAGCCCATACCATTAAGGTTGATTAGTGTGACTGATCTAGGTGCCAGTTCAATCAGCATGACCTAATCTGATTCAGTGACTTGGTAAAGTCAGTGAGAGGATTATGATCTACTGATTGATCTTTTCTTCTCTTTTCTCTTCTTTAAATTGATTAAATTTTCTAAATTAATAGATCTTTAAAATGAGCTAATTATGGTGATAACTAGATCATAGCCTCCCATTAAGGTGAGTAATAATGGATCCATTATTTTTGATTGACATTGCAGGTGCCATCCGTCTGATGTTCTCTCTGAATGATAAAATTATTATTTATTATATGATGACTCTGATGAACTATCTGGTGATGGTTGGATTGATCGAGCCATCCTCGGGTCTAATCACTCATTAGGTAGAATCACTAAGTAGGTTCATGTTAATGGTTTGACATAATTGAAACTTTCAATGGAGGCCCATCACCTACTGAAATGAAATCTAGGCTAAATTAAATACTAGAAGTTGTTTGAAGAAACAATTGATTCAGAACCTACCCATAGGTGCATATGGGTTGACCGAGCCATCCTCGGGCCTATATGTAGTCTCTGTGGATTCTAGTACCCACTAAGAAATTAAGATAATTCATCGAATTAGAGGTAGAGGCCATCAATTTGTATAAAATAGTGGGATGACCTTTAGACTAAAGTCCAAATCTTTAGGATTAATAAATTCTATACTAATTAAGCTTTGTTCTTTCTTTGTGTGTGTAGATATGGCCTTAAATTTGTCACTCTGATCACTGTTGGACAGTGAGAAGCTTACCAGATCGAATTTCAATAATTGATATCGAAAATTAAAGATTGTCCTAGAGCATGAGCGGATTCTTTATGTGATAATGGATCCGGCACCTGAGGAGCCTACTCCTAATATCAGAGGAGCGATCTGAGATACTTATTTAAAGTGGCTCAATGATCGCACCATGGTTCATTGCATCATGCAGGCCTCTATGAATGATGAGTTCAGTCGGAAGTTTTAAGAAGCTCAGTCAGAGAAAATACTTCAAGTGTTGAGGGATTCTTTTGATACTTCTGATGACGTTGAGCAGCACAAGACTAGTTATACAATTTTTAATACCTGAATGAGGGAGGGCGCATTTGTTATCAATCATGTATTGTGCATGATCGAGTAGATTGAAAAATTAAGTAAACTCGACTTTTCTTTGCATGAACAGCTGGGGAAAGATGCGATCTTAAACTCTCTTTCTAAGTCCTACCTGCCATTTCTCAGTCATTTTAGAATGACGAAGCCTGTAGTCAACTACCACGATTTGTTGGGGTTGCTACAGACTTTTGAGAAAGATCACTAGCTCCACAAGGAGACAGTGAATCTAATGGGAGGATCTTGTTTAGGTAGTCATCATCCCTTTAAGAAAGAAAAAAAAAGAAGAATAAGAAGGTTCCTGGTGGTGCTGGGAGTCAGCCTCAGAAACCCAAGTTCAAGGCTGATCAAAGTTAGACAGAGTGCTTCTTTTGCAAGAAGCAGGATCACTGAAAGAGAAATTATCCTCAGTATATCGCTTTCCTTGATCTGAATAGGTCAAAGAAGAAGAAGCAATCAGTTGTTGGATAAGTACTTATATGATAACATCTTGTAACTTCTCTCTTATAGATATAATGACCTGGGTATTGGATACTGGAAGCCCTATCATATTTGCAATTCATTGCAGGGTCTTTAGGTCACTAAGAGATTTGGAGAAGGCGAGAGATTCCTGAATGTTGGAGATGGAAGATCACTTTCAATTTTAGCTTTAAAAATTATCAAACTTGTATTCGAGTCTCAATATATTGTTCTTAATAAATATCATTATTATCCTAGTTTTTTTAAATATTATTTCTATAGACCTTTTGGCCAATTTAAATTATGAAATATTAATAAAGAAAAACTTTTGTGATATTATTTTGAATGGTATTATAATTTTACGTGGACAGTTGAACAATGGTATTTATATTGTATTTAGGTCTAATGTAATGTACATTTCAAATAAATATCCTAAAATAGATGATGTCACAAATGCCTACCTTTGACATTATAGACTAGGTCATATCAATAAAAATAGGATAAACAGGTTGGCTCAAGAAGGAATTCTTGATAAATATGATTATGAATCATTATCTACCGTGAGTCTTGTTTACTTGAAAAGATGACCAAGTCATCTTTTATTGAAAAAGGTGAACGAGCCAGTGATGTGCTGGGTTTGATACATATCGATGTATGTGGACCGAAGAGCACATGTGCTAGAGGCGGGTATAGCTACTTCATCACATTCACAAACAACCTATCTAGGTATGGGTACGTCTACTTGATAAAACACAAGTCTGAATCATTTGAAATGTTCAAACAATTTCATAATGAGATAGAGAAATAAATTAAAAAAAATATTAATATTTTTTGATCTAATTGAAGAGGTAAATATCTTTTCAGTGAATTTCTGACATATCTAGGAGAGAATAGGATTCTCTCCCAATGGACCCCTCCAGGGACACTATAGCATAATGGCATCTCAGAAAGAAGGAATCGAACCTTGTTGGACAAGGTTCGATCCATGATGGGGTTTGCAACTCTACCGATCTCATTTTGGGGATCTGGACTTGAAATAGTCTGTCTTGTGCTTAATAATATTTCAAGCAAGTCAGTTAGTAAGACACCATATGAGATATGGTCAGCATGTAGGTCGAACCTCTCTTACTTTAGGATCTGGAGGTGTCCAGCTTATGTTAAATAATTACAAACTGACAAGCTCAGTCCTAAGTCTGATAAGTGTAATTTCATAGGGTACCCCAAGAAAATGAGGGGATATTACTTTTACCTACCTGCTGAATAAAAGGTGTTTGTCAGCAGCAAGGCATAGTTTTTGAAAAAAAAATTTCTTAGTGAAGGAATAAGTGCCTCTAAAATCGAGCTTGATGAAGTTCGACAGATAGAAGAACCGACACCAATGATTGAATCTGAATCGAATTTGATGAGATCAAATCTGGAGCTTAATGAACAAACATCCTTAAGGCGATCTGGTAGAGTACCGCATCAGTCGGATAGATACTTAAGTTTCTTGATCTGAGATAGAGATCTTGTCGAACTCGATGAGAACGATGAAGATCCGATCACCTACATGGATGTAATATAGAGATCCAATTCTGATAAATAGCTTGAAGCCATAAGATCCGAAATGGAGTCCATGAAGGTCAAAGATGTATGGACATTAGTTGATCCACCTGAAGGGACAAAGCCCATAGGGTGTAAGTGGGTCTTCAAGAGGAAAAGGGGCACAAACGGAAAGGTGGAGACCTATAAAGTCTATTTGGTTGCCAAGAGTTATCGTCAGCATTATGGTATTGACTATGATGAGATATTTTCTCCTGTGGTAATGCTCAAATTCATTCAGATCATGCTTGCGATAGCAACATATCTGGACTATGAAGTCTGGCAAATAGATGTGAAGACATCTTTCCTAAATAGAGAGCTGAACGAAGAGGTGTATATGATACAACCTGAAGGATTCATATCCACAGATGAGTCCAAGGTGTGCAAGCTTCAGAGATCTATTTATGGATTGAAGCAAACATCTCGGAGTTGGAATATATGTTTTGATAAGATGATCAGAATGTATGACTTCATTAGGAATGGAGAGAAACCCACATATATAAGTGGGCAAATAGTTCGATAATTGTATTTCTTGTGTTGTATGTAGATGACATTCTCTTAATTGAGAATGATGTCCCTGCATTACAGTTGTTGGTGTAGAATTTCATCGATACCGGAGAAGCTGGAGTCGAGAGGATCACGGCCGCCATCGGGATCTGCAAAGAAAGTCTAAACCAGAGTTGGGGGTGCTCCGGCAAGACCCTCTGATGCTCAAGTCAGTACTCTGCCTCAACAGAAATGGAGCACTCGAATGAGATTTTAGTAGAGTTTTGAGATAGTGTTTAGAGCTTAGAGGAGAACGTATCTGGAGGGTCTCTTTTATAGATGGGAGAGCGTAACCGATTGACAGCGACATCCGTAACTACCTGGTAGTGGGCCGTTTGGGGCCACGTGGAGTTTGTTACGGAGAGTGGAGTGATGTCCGTTGTCGTGACTTGCTAGAGAGTGGTGGGGCCATGTGGAGTTTGTTACAGAGAGTGGAGTGGTGTCCATTGTCGTGATTTGTCGGAGAGTTCGGGCCGGACGGCTGAAGCTCAGATGGGACGTCTGGTAGAGTAGAATAGCTCTCTATCTCAGCAATCTAAGAGAAGCTCAGATGTTTTCGAGGTTGCTGACAGGTTAACTGTTGTTGGGTGGCTTAGGCATTGATGCTGCAACTGGAAGTCATCTGCTGTAGAAGCCCGGACAGAAACTTTCTGTTGGAGAAATCTGGCTGGAGTCTGATTGCTAGAGAAATCCATCTGGAATTTGTCTGATGTAGAAGCTTGTCTGAAGATTGTCCGCTGGAGAGGTCCGGTTGCATGAGGAATCCAATAGAAGATAGGTTGATAGCAGAATTTGGAAGGTGCTATAGAAGGTTGACTGATGAAAAAGTCCAGAAGGCATTGAGGAAGTTCGTCCGCTGGAGGAGTCTGGAGGACACTGCGAAAGGTCGACCACTGGAGGGGTCCAGAGGAAATTTGTTCGTTGGAGGGGTCTGGTTGGCACCGTTGAAGTCTGACTGGTGCTGTTGAAGGTTGATAGCTGGAGAGGTATGGAAGACATCAGAGACAGTCGGTCATTATAAAAATCTGGCTACTGGAGCCTGTCCATTGTAGAAGTTTGTCTGGAATCAAATTCTGTTGGTGCAGAAGTTCAGACGGAGTCCGATTCTTGCAGAAATCTAGAAGGAGGCCGCTTATTGTAGAAGCTCGGATGGAGATCGATTGTCGTGGAAGCTCGACTGAAGTCCGCCTGCAATGGAAGTTCGGACAAAATTCACTTATTGTAGAAGCTCGGATGGAATTCGGAAGGCGGTCGACCACTGTAGAAACTTGGAGTCCGATTACTGTAGAAGTCCTGCTGCTGGAGAAGCCCAGACATTGACGAAGTCTGGAAGAAGCTCGAAGTAAAGTCGATCGTGATAGGAGGAAGTCTGGAAGAGATTCAGAGAGTAGTTGATCACTGTAGAAAATCGACTGATAGTGAAGCCCAGAGAGTATTCGGAGCAGTCCGATAGATGACTGAAGGAGCTCATTATTGGAGAATTTTGGAGGGTACAGTAGGAGTTCATCCATTGGAAGAATCTAGAGGACACTGTGGAAGGTCAACTGCTGGAGGAGTTTGGATGGTACTGTGGAAGTTCGGATGGTCAGGGGAGTTCAGAAAGACGTCGCATAAGGTCAGAAGCCGAAAGAATCCTGAGAGGGTCAGCCTCTTACGAACTTCGACTGGGGTTATTTTATACCCAACACCAGTCCCCCTACTTTCGAGTTCAAATTTTGAATGAAGAAAGTATAGAAAAATTTTCACAGTCGAAGTTGCCCCCCTTAATTTTCATACTCGATTGTTTCCAGATATTTTGGCGTTTGGCACGTCGGTGCTGGAGTCTTTTCAAATCGAGGCATCCCGAAAAGATTTTTTCAAAATTCTCACTGGAGCGTTGCCCTAGGTACGGCATAATAATGATTCTATCAGTCATCGGCCGTCTGCCATGATGAGTGGGACACACGGTGGTTGTAGATCGGCCAGAGGAGATTTGCAATCATTATTGCACCGGACCTTGAGGTCTATTTAAACCCGTCCCCCTCCTTCAGGGGTTCCACCTTGCCTGAGATTTTTCTTTGATCCCTTCTTCTTGCCTGAGAGCTTCATCTTCCTCTAGCATCCCTCTCGATCTTAGGCACCCTTCAGGTCGACCCCCATCGCCCTCGCTGCTTTCCTGCACCTCTTGGACCAGCCTAGGTTAGTTTCGGAACCCTTCTTCTTCTTGTTGTTCTTCCGTTTTTCTTCCTCCATATTCCACCCGTTCAGTTTCTCCACGAGCGCCTTGTTTCTTTTTTTTTTTAATTTTTTTGGGAATTTTTTTTTGGGGTTTTCGATTCAAAATATCCTCCTACACTTCCTCCTCTAGTAGTTCTAGAAGTTTGTCAGCTATAGCCCCCCAAAATCTTAGTACTGTAGATGGACCTCATCCGATCTTTGTACCTGACACCATTCCCAGCTCTTTGACCTCGAATGAGCTCTTGCTGATTAGGATTTAGTACGGGATTCCTCCAGAGTATGAGCTTGAGCTTTTCGGGCCAACTGATCGGGCTAGCGCCCCTCCCCCTGGCTACTTTTGCTTATACCAGGAAGCCTTCTGCATCGGGCTTCGACTTCCACTTTCATCTTTTGTTGTTGCTCTTTTTCACTTTTTGAACATTTCTCTAGTTTCGGTAGCGCCGAACTCCTTTAGGTTTCTGATAGGATTTCTTTCCCTCTGTCATTTAGCTGAAGTCCGGCCGACTCTTTTCTTGTTTAGAAATTTTTATACCTTCAAGCGTCACCCTTCGGCAAAGGACTGATGGTACTTTTTCCTCCAGTTTGGTAGAAAGGGGTTGCTGAAAGGTGCCCCCTCTTCTATCCACAACTGGAAGGAGAGGTACTTCTACATCCGATGCCCGACCCTGATGCTGGGATTGCCCCCCTGGGGCTCCCTAAGGGACTCCGTCTGTCGGGCTTCTAGCCTGGGGAAGGACGACCTAGAAGCCTCCAATAAACTTAAGGCTTATCCAGCTCCTCTCCTCTCTGACCTTCTGAAGGAGCAACTCTTATTTAATGTCGATCTGAGCCCTCTTAACCCTGTCGGTATTTTTTTTCTTTCTCAAGTCATTCGCTGCTTCCTCTTTTCTCTTATTCCATTTCTAAGCTGTGTCGATCTTTTTTCATTGCAGATATGGACGCAGACATAGCTCGTATACTAGCCAAGGGTCTCAAGGCCCACAAGAGAAAAGGTGCCACAACTTCTGGGTCAGTGAAGAAGGCAAGGGTAGAAGAGACACGCTCGGCCGTGCTTGCCCAGGTGGCCATTGCTGTGGATGCCCCCTCCGACGTCGAGCCCGCAGCCCCCTGAGCTTCTTCAAAAAGCCCTCCGGTTGAGGTTCCCGCTCCAGAGTCTCATCCCGAGGAGGCACCGGGGGTCGAAAGGAGGAGAAGGAAGAAGATAGTGGCCCACAAGATCCACAGTAGCAGGGCTCTGAAGAGGATCCGAGGGAGAATCCCTTCAACAATAGGGACTTAATAAAAAGGTTGGTCGACGAGTGCGTTCTGCCCGAGGTCATCCACAGGATCGTCCATGCCGATCCTGAACAGTGGGTTTGGGACTCTCTGGGGTTCTTTCTTGAGGTAGGCCGATTTACTTTTTCCTTCCTTTTGCTTCTTCACTTAGTTCATTCCTTAGCTTTCATATTGACTTCCTGGCCACTCTTGCAGATTGGACACCAGCTCATCACCAACATCGAGGAGATGAACAAGGCAAAGAAGGAAGCAGCCCAGGTGGAGGAAGGTCGCCAGGCTGAGGTTGCCCGCCTCAAGGAGAAGATCGCCGAAGTCGCGAGTCTCCAAGAGGCGCTTCAGAAGGAGGAACAAACCTCGACAGATCTGAAGGCCACCCTGGAAAAGGAAAGGAAGAAGGCAGAGACCGAGGTCTTTAAGCTGAAGGAGCAGATCCCGACCCTAGTTTTGGAGGCACGGGCCCAAGCAATGGAGGAGTTCAAGATCTCCTTCGAGATGAGGGATTTGAATATCCAGTTCGGCCAGGCCACCTTCATCAAAGGCTTCGAGCTTTGCTAGGAGAAGGTGGTCGAGAAGTTTTTCGAACTCGACCTCAGCTTCCTAGATGAAGCATCCGATGATGAAGCTGGACCTTCCGAAGCTGTTGCCGGTCTCCCTCCAGTCGGGACCTCTTCAACTGCCACAGCTGCCGTGACCGACCTTTCGGGGGCGTCGAGCTCCTCCACTTCTACTCCAGAGGTCCGAAACCTCTAATTTTATACTTTTTTTTTGTTACAACTTTTTCTCTTTCTCTTGTACTTAAGAATTATTCAATCAATGAAATCGGATTCCTCTTTACAGAGAGCTCTTTTTTCTTCTTCTTTTTTTTTTTTGCAATGATTTGCGTTGTGACGCTCTTATTTTTCGACAACAGTGCCCTACCGAAGCTCTTCCCCTACCGCAGGGAATTTCTTTGAAGTCAATGATCTGAGATCTCAGAAGGAAAGTTCATCACCTAACGAAGAAATCAAAGAAGATGGATGATGAACTTCACAAGCTGAGGAAGAGCCATTCAAAAGCTATCGTGGAGGTTACTCGCCTTCAGAACCTCCACAAAAAGGACTTCATGGACTACATCCGGAAGAAGGCCAACTTTGTGAAGGAGCTTGAGGAGCTCCAGAAATGCACCAGCGATCGATCTTGGACTCAGGCCTCCAAGATCAGCTCCCTCGAGGTCGAGTTGGCGGCCACACGGGAGAAGATCGACCAATTGGAAGGGAGATCATCCTGGCTTACAACTCAGGCCGACCATGACTGAGACTGGTCGAAGAAATTCTCCGACCTCTAGAAGCAGCTACAGGATGTCGAGATGAATTACAACACCTATCGAGTCGGCTGGTGCGGACAAATAGACGACTACAGAAGGAGGCTCAAGATGACGACCGACGAGGTTGCCCACCTTCAGAAGTAGTTGTCCGAAAGAGCCTAGGCCATTTTGGTTCCAGACTTCGACGAGCTCCGATCCTTGAGGGGGACCATGGAAGAACTGTTCATGGCCCTTGGGAAGGAGAAGGCCGAACTATAGTGGCTAAAAATTTAGCTGACCTATGAGCAGCAGGCAGTCAAGGATGCTGAAGCGGAGTCTGAAGTTTTGAGAAAGAGGCTTCAAAAATCGGAGGGCGAAAGCCGGTGGTTTCACCAAATATATTGGGAGATGCTGTTAAGAAAGAAGGAGCTGGAAGAAGAAGTTGAGAACTTAAAGCAATCCCTGATAATGGCTGGAACCAAGAGTCCGAAGTCAGAAGGAGCTGAGCTTTCTTAGAGCTTTTTTTACCTTTTGTTCTTCCATGTATTCTTTTCTTTTCTTATAATTTTTTTTTTGGCCTTCAAAGGCTTTGTAATGCACACTTTACTAATGAAATGAAAAAAAAATTCTCATTACCTTGTCTATTCTTGCTTTGAGTTGTTGTTTACCGAGCTTCTTTTATCTTTTGTCTTATTCGATGTCGATGTTGTTTGAAGGTTCCTGGTCATCACCGTGTTGATTCGTCCTTTTTATTCATGATCGAAGGTCTTTTCGAGGCCATTCGAATTTGATGCTTCCTCCCGATGCTCGAGCTTGGGGCCCGAACTTCTCGTTACTTTGAGGAATCTATTTTCTCCTGCCAGTGTTGGGTTCCCTCTTAGAGACTGAGGATTTTTGATAAGAGTTTTCTTCCTCATTGAGATAAGGTCCCTTGTGTCTTAGATGTAGTTCGTTTTTCTCTTGCCATTCGAATTTGATGCTTCCTCCCGATGCTCGAGCTTGGGGCCCGAACTTCTCGTTACTTTGAGGAATCTATTTTCTCCTGCCAGTGTTGGGTTCCCTCTTAGAGACTGAGGATTTTTGATAAGAGTTTTCTTCCTCATTGAGATAAGGTCCCTTGTGTCTTAGATGTAGTTCATTTTTCTCTTATTTCTAACGTAGCTCATCGCTTTCTTCTTTTCTCTCCCCTCTTTTTTTTATGTTTGGGCGAGGGTTTTTCCTCTGCTCCTAATGAGGTTGTAGGAGTGTAGAGGAGCCATTGAGGAGGTTTTTTTCCTTATCCGATCTTGAACGATCAGGTCTTCATTTGTGTCAGGATAAGATTCTCTTCCTATTCCTGGCACAGTCAATTTCAGCTCATGTTAGGATGAGATTTTCTTCCTATTCTTAATAGGGCTATGGCGGCACATAAGGGCCGTTGCGAGGGCCTCTCCCTCCATCCGATCTATTACTAACCGAGCCTTCGACTTTGCTCATGTTAGGATGAGGTTCTCCTCCTATTCCTAACATGGCTATAGGGGCACATAAGGGCCATTGCGAGGGCCTCTCCCCCCATCCGATCTCTTAATAATCGGGCCTTCGACTTTGTCCATGTTAGGATGAGGTTCTCCTTCTGTTCCTAACATGACTGTGGGGGTACATAAGGATCGTTGTGAGGGCCTCTCTCCCCATCCGATCTCTTAATAATCGGGCCTTTGACTTTGCTCATGTTAAGACAAGATTCTCCTCCTGTTCCTAACATGGCTATGGGGGCACATAAGGACCGTTGTGAGGGCCTCTCCCCCCATCCGGTCTCTTAATAATCGGACCTTCGACTTTGCTCATGTTAGGATGAGGTTCTCCTCCTGTTCTCAACATGATTGTGGGGGCACATAAGGACCGTTGCGAGGACCTCTCCCCCCATCCGATCTCTTAATAACTGAGCCTTCGACTTTGCTCATGTTAGGATGAGGTTCTCCTCCTGTTCCTAACATGGCTGTGGGGGCACATAAGGGCCGTTGCGAGGGCCTCTCCTCCCATCCGGTCTCTTAATAACCGGGCCTTCGACTTTGCTCATGTTAGGACAAGATTCTCCTCCTATTCCTAACATGGCTGTAGGGGCACATAAGGGCCGTTGCGAGGGCCTCTCCCCCTATCTGATCTCTTAATAACCGAGCCTTCATTTATGTCGGGACGAGGTTCTCCTCTTATTTCTGACACGCTTAGTTTCGATTGCCTGAAGGAGCTACTCCCTGTCGTTATAAGCTCATGCCAAAAGAAAAAATATACAAATATAAAGCTTTTATTTAAGGCAAAGTTATCGGTAATACACTCATAAATTTTTTGAATTTCATGGTCGCGGAAGGTCCGCTTGAAGCGAAATTCAGTGCAGGGGTAAAATGGTAATTTTAAAAGTTTTTCAAAATTATGATTTTACAGTGAAAAATATTAATTAATCTAATTAATTAACATGTGTTTATCCTACACTAGGATCTAAATATGATATACACCATGTATGCATTTAAATTTGAAATTCAAATTTGAACAGTAAACACTTTACTGTAATGTGTTCAGAACACAATACCTTTGTGCGGGGAGTAGATCACCGTAATTTGATCACCGTCAGGAGAGTCTGATCATCATGATATAGCCACATAGTAGGTCTAGCCTCTGTGGATCATCCACACGAGACTCTCGGTCTGATCGGCTCCTTATGGGTGCTAGCTCGTTGTAGAGCCCTTTCGATGGCCGATGCTGATCGAACTCCTTTGATCGATGTCTGCCGATTCTTTGAATACTCCAAATCATCAGCAGACATGCTTGAGAGGATGTTGAAGATCTTTCTAAAATTTGGTGGGCTCATGACACTCGTAGCTCACTAACTCAGTTCCCGAACCCCAGGCTGAGACCCTAGGGAACACACTGAAAACCCTGTGCCCAATTTTCTTTCTTTTCTTTCTTTTTATCTCAGAAGGTTTTGGACCTTCACCTCATGCACAAGGCTTCCTCACGCCCCACTTTCTTTCTCAAAATTTTTCTACACACGCCCCATCCTTCTCCTCTTTTTAAAACAACATCGAACGTGTCTTATCTGTGTGAGAAGATAAAGACAAGTGGTTACACATTTGAATTCAAATTGAGTTTAAATTCAAATGCAAACCAACTCATCCCTATCCACTTATGGCATGAGAAGAGAAGGGCATGGACTCTTTGTACATGGAAAGGTTTCATGAGAAACCTTTTCTTGTGTAAGATGTGGGGTGCTAAAGTGGATAATGTCATGTAGGCGCAAGAGATAAGTTATCCATTCAAATTCAAACATGCTTTGAATTTGAATGGCTAACTAATCATCTTTATCAAAATATTGGCGCACAAGAGTGGGCGTGAGAAGGGCTTTGCGTGAGAGAAAATTCATGAGAAGTTTCTTCTCGTGAATTCAAATGGGTGCAGAGATTTAAGGTGGTGCAGGAATTCAAATTGAAATGGTGGTTTGATCTTAATTGAACCAACCTAATCAAAATAGGTTAAGCATAATTAGACTAAATTAAACCTAACTTAATTAGGCTCAATAAAATCTTAATAAAATCAGGAATTGACTAAGTCCAACCCCTGATCAAATCAGGGACCAAACCATCTCGACGATTAGGTCAACTCTTAACCTAATCGGGTCAAATCCAACTGAATCCAATTCAATTGGACTTGATCCAAAAATAATTACTCAAAAATCAAATTGAGTTAATTAGTGATCAAATCATTAATAAAATCTCTCATAAATATTGATTTCAAATCTGATGGGCAATCAGGTATCAAAGTTCATCAATATGAAACTTTGATCGAAGAGTCCCAAACCAGTGGGACTCTTGACCCCGGTATCCAAAATGTGTGGGACTTATGATCAGAGAATTCTGATTCTCGATCATAGAGTCTCAAACACGTAGGACTCATAGTCTACAAATATTAAGACTCTTTATCAGCCATCAGATCAGATAGGAACCTCTAATGTGTGTGACCCCACAGGTTCGAACCTAAGCCGGTAGCATAAAAACCAATTCCTGTACTAATCGAAGTGACCATCTAGCAATGGTACCCAATGATCGGATAGGTCGAATAGTCATAATCGCAACACTCAAAACCTACGTGAATATGGTTATTGTATAATTCATCCCTTTTGACCCCTGTGTTTAGGATGACTCAGGGTTAAACTGTCAACCCTGATTAGATCATTCGAGTCGTGCTCAACTCAATCAGTCCTGTGACTCCTCACTAGGACTACCCTGGTCAAAGTTTTGCTAAATTAAAATATGACTGTACACAGCTCCTGAACTGGAGTGGTTAATCCCATCTTGACACACGCACCGACAAGTCAAGTACTTGACTACACCCAGCAGCCTTCCGTCACTGAATTAGAAATTCAGGTAGTCCAGTGCCTAAGTGCAGTGAGTTGCTTACAAGTCACCGTGGCGGTCTTAGGTCGGAGGAACATTTATACCCATATCCCATCGGAGCAAATCTTGACAGCAGAAATAGCTCCGAAGTCGGTCACGTTCAGTGCAGATGTATCCTTACATCTCACTTGTATGCCATACCAGTGTCTCCACACTCCTTGGTTAAGAGGACAACCAACCTATATGGCACACAATGACCTATGCTCGATAAATATTATTATCTTTGGTAACAACGTATCATTTGGTCGTGAACAGATTTAAGGACTAAACGATAAATCCTCCTTTGTCGAGTCTAAATAGTCCTAAGGACTTCACCACAACACAGGTGTTCATTAGAAGATGATAATTTGTGATGAAAAATATCAAAATAATTTTTATTTATTTATAATTTATGTACTAATACAACAAAGAACACAACCGTCAACAGACTGATGATTGACTTTGGGATACTATTCCCAACAATCTCCAACTTGGCCTAAAGCCAATCGATGCAGTATCTAATACCCATCTTCGACTTGAAGTCATCGAACTCCTTCACCGCAATGGATTTAGTGAATGGGTCGGCCAGGTTCTTCTTTCCATCAATCTTCTGAAGGTCGACGTCACCTCGATCCATGATTTTTCGGATGAGATGGTAGCGACGCAGAATATGCTTCGTCTGCTGGTGTGCCTTTGGTTCCTTCACCTGAGCAATGGCTCCAGAGCTGTCACAGTAGAGCAGAACTGGACCAACAAGGGAGGATGCTACTCCGAGCTCGGTGATAAATTTTCTCAGCCACACCACCTTTTTGATAGCATCTGATGCAGTGACATACTCTGCCTCACAAACTGAATCAGCCACTGTGTGCTGCTTGGAACTCTTCTAGCAGGCAGCCCCACCATTAATGATAAAAATAAATCCCGACACACTCTTGCTGTCATCGTGATCAGATTGGAAACTAGAGTCTGTAAACCTTATAAGTCTCAAGTCCGATTCACCATAAACAAGCCACTGGTCCTTAGTATTTCTTAAATACTTCAGGATAGTTTTAACAACCTTCCAGTGATTCTCCCCTGGATCAGATTGGTATCTACTCACTACTCCTAGTGAGTATGCCACATCTGGTCGTGTACATGTCATGGCATATATGATAGATCCCACTGTCGAAGCATATAGAATTCTACCCATACGCTCTCTCTCTTGAGGTGTTGTCGAACAATCCCTCTTTGAGAGAGAAATTCTATGGCCTATCGGAAGATAACCTTTCTTGAAATTCTTCATGCTGAACCTTTTCAGCATAGTATCAATGTATGTGGACTGGGATAAGCCAAGCAACCTTTTAGATCTATCCCTATAGATCCTCATCCCTAGGATGTAGGAAGCTTTTCCCAGATCCTTCATGGAGAACTGTGATGACAGCCAAATCTTTATTCCCTGTAATGCAGGGACATCATTCTCGATTAAGAGAATGTCATCCACATACAATACAAGAAATACCACTACTGGATCATTAGCCCACTTATAAATGCAGGACTCTTCTCCATTCTTAACGAAGCCATACGTCTTGATCATCCTATCAAAACATATGTTCCAACTCCAGGATGCCTGTTTAAGTCCATAAATGGACCTCTGTAGCCTGCACACCTTAGACTCATCTGTGGATGTGAATCCTTCAGGTTGTATCATATACACCTCTTCGTCCAGCTCTCCGTTTAGGAAAGCTATCTTCACATCCATCTGTCAGATTTCATAGTCCAGATGGGCAGCTATCGCAAGCATAATCCGAATAGATTTGAGCATTGCCACAGGAGAAAATATCTCATCATAGTCTATACCATAATGTTGACGATATCCCTTAGCAACTAGACGGGCTTTATAGGTTTTCACCTTTCCATCTGCGCCCCTCTTCCTCTTGAAGACCCATTTACACCCTATGGGTTTTACTCCTTCGGGTGGGTCAACCAATGTCCACACATCATTGACCTTCATGAACTCCATTTCGGATTTTATGGCCTCTAGCCATTTCTCAGAGTCAGGTCTTTGCATTACATCCGTGTAGGTGATCGGATCCTCATCATTTTCATCAAGTTCGATAGGATCTCCATCCCGGATCAAAAAACCATAGTATCTGTCCGGTTGACGTGGTACTCTACCAGATCGCCTTAAGGGTGCAGGAACAATGGGCTCCAGATCTGATCTAATCAAATCTGGTTCAGGTTCAGCTACTTGTGTCGATTTTTCCACCTATCGAACTTTCTCAAGTTCGACCTTAGAGGCAACAGTCCCTTCACCAAGAAATTTTTTTTCTAAAAAGATTGCTTTAAGGCTGACAAACACCTTTTGCTCATCAGCTAGGTAGAAATAATACCCTTTGGTCTCTTTTGGGTATCCTATGAAATTATACTTATCAGACCTAGGTCCAAGCTTGTCCGTTATTAAACGTTTAACATAAGCCGGACACCCCTAAACCCTAAGGTGCGAGAGTACTGGCTTACGTCCTATCCATAACTCATATGGCATTTTGGTTACAGACTTACTCAGAACCTTATTTAGAAGGTAACAAACCGATTCGAGCGCATATCCCCAGAGAAAGATCGGCAGACCAGCAAACCCTATCATGGATCGGACCATGTCCAACAAGGTCCGATTCCTCCTTTCAGACACACCATTATGCTGTGGTGTTCCAAGAGGAGTCCACTGAGAGAGAATCTCATTCTCCCCAAGATATGTCAGAAACTCATTGAAAAGGTATTCACCTCCTCGATCAGATCGAAGAGTTTTAATATACTTTTCAGTTTATTTTTCTACCTCATTTCAGAATAGTTTGAACATTTCAAACGACTCCGACTTATGCTTTATTAAATAGACATACCCATACCTCGATAGGTCATCTGTGAAGGTTATGAAGTAAAAATATCCACCTCTTGCACTTGAGCTCATGGGTCCACATACATTAGAATGTACCAGACCCAAGAGTTCACTGGCTCGCTCACCTTTTCCAGTAAAAGGTGACTTGGTCATCTTTTCAAGTAGACAGGACTCACAGGTTGGAAGTGATTCACAATCACCAACTTCAAGAATTCCTTCTTGAGCTAACCTGTTTATCCTATTCTTATTGATATGATCTAGCCTACAGTGCCAAAGATAGACTTCTGACACATTATCTATTTTAGGACATTTACCGGAGGTTTGAACCACATTAACAGGTTGTGATAGAAAGTAAATTTCATTATTTAGTTATCCAACAAATATTGTAACACCATTCAAAATGATATTGTAAATATTTTTTTTTATTAAAAAATTATAACCGTACATGGCCAAAAGGCCTACAGAAATAATATTTAATAAAAAGCTTGGACAATAGTGATATTCACTTAGAATTACATTACGAGAATTGATTACAAGGTTCATGATTCCTAAAGCTAGAACTGAAACTTTGCTTCCATCTTCAACGTTCAGGAATCTCTCGCCTTCATCAAATCTCCTACTGACCTGCAGACCCTACATCGAATTACAAATATGATAAGAGCTTCCAGTATCCAATACCCAAGCAGTAGTATCACAAATGAAAAAGTTGCAAGGTGTTATCATATAATTACCTTGCTTCTTCTTCGGCTTGTTTGGGTCCAGAGAGGTAATGTATAGAGGGCAGTTTCTCTTCCAGTGCCCCTGCTTCTTGCAAAAGAAGCACTCCACCTGGCTCTGGTTGGGCTTGCGCTTCTTGATCTGACCCTATACAGATATCCCAGCATGCGGCTGCACCTTCTTATTCTTCTTCTTCTTGTTTTTCTTCCCTTTCTTAAAGGATCGACGACCAGAAGAAGACCCTCCCACAACATTCACCGACTCCTTATGGAGCTGGTGGTCCTTCTCAAAGTTCTGCAGCAACCCCAACAAGCCGTGGTAGTTCACTGTAGGCTTTGTCATTCGAAAATGAGTAAGGGGAGGAAGGACTTGGGCAAAGAATTAAGGATCGCATCCTTACCGAGCTGCTCGTGCAGGGAAAAGCCCAGTTTACTTAGGTGCTCAATCATTTCGATCATGTACAATACATGATCAGTGACTGAGGTCCCATCCCTCATCCGAGCATTGAAAATGGTACAATTAGTTTTGTGCCTTTCAACATCGTCAGGTGTGCCAAAGGAGTTGTTCAACATTTGAAGCATCTCCTGAGGCTGGGCGTTCTCGAACCTGCGGCTGAACTCATCATTCATTGCCGCCAGCATAATGCACCGAACGGTGATGCGATCATTGAGCCACTTCTGGTAAGTATCTCGGACCGTCCCTCTAGCGTTCGGGGCTGGCTCCTTAGGTGCCAGATCCGTTACTATATAAAGGATCTGCTCATGCTCAAGGATGATTTTTAATTTTCGATACCAGCTATCGAAATTAGGTCCCATGAGCTTGTCATTATCTAATAATGATCGGAGTGACAGGGTAGTGGCTATAGCTGCATAAAAGAAAATCAGACCTTAATTAGTACATAAATTATTAATACTAAAGACTTAGACTTTAGTCTAAAGTTTCTTCTAGTATTTTTATGAACTGGTAGCCTCAACCTCCAATTCGAGGAATTACTTTAATTCCTTAGTGGGTACTAGAATCCACACAGACTACACACGAGCCCAACTTTGGTTGGTCAACCCATGTGCATCTATGGGTAGGTTCATAACCAGTTGTTTCTCTAAACAACTTCTAGTAATTGATTTTGCCCCAGAACCTAATTAGTAGGCTTTGGCCTCCATTGAAAAGATCTGGTTAGGTCCAACCATTAACATGACTTGATTTGGTGAATCGGACCAATAAATGATCATGCCCGACTTTGGCCGGCCAACCTGATCACCATCAGAAAGACTCAAACCAAATTATCATATTATGAATGATAATTTCATTAGTCAATAAGCACCAGGCCTTTGGGCCTCCAATGATTATTAAACTAATGGACTCATTATCACTCACTTAATGGGAGGCTATGACTTAGTTATCACTATAACTTAATTATTTTTAGGACCTAATAATTTTTGAAGATTTTATTAAAGAATAGATGAGAAGAAAATATCCAGCCAATTTCAATCCTCCCACTGACTTCAGTAAGTCAGATTAAAAAGAATTTAATTAAAGCTGGCATTAGGAGCACCTAAATCAGTCAAACTGATTTACCTAGTGACATGGGTGAGCCCTAATCACCAAGTAATCTAATCAAAACCTAACTCACCAGGTTGGCTAGGTAAGTGAGATCAGTGGTGGGGATATGCCATTAACTCGTCAGAGATCGAATCAATGCGAGTAGCTCCCACTTAAGAACCACTGGTCAAACTGTCGAACTTACCTTAGACACCAACTGGTTCATTAGTTTTAATTTGATCAACTTAGTAAATAGGGTTCCACCGCGTAGCCATGAATTAAGTCCATCTTGGTCTAGTTAAAGACATGGACCCATTTAACTACAACTATTGGAGTTGAGTCTAGAGTGTCATTGACCTAATCTAATTCAACTTTTGATTAGATTTAACCAATTACTCTAATTTAGTCTATTTCTTTAAGCTAACCTTAGGTCTAACCCAATTATGGACCTAATCCATCTAACCCATTGACTCACAAGTTTATGCAATTGTCTTAGGTCTTAATTCACAATTCTAGACTAACTTGACAACACTTAATTCTTTTAATTAAGTATTTGGACTGATGGGTCAGGATTTGGTATTTTGAAAATAATTTTCAAATTTGAAAGGTTTTATTTTCTGTTCACCAAATATGTTGATTTATTTCATAAATAGATCAGCACATTTCATAAATAGCAATCCTATTGCTAATTACATAACAGAAAATAACTTAATAAAAATAAATCATGAATATTTCTTTAGATCTAATCTAACACATTCATGATAAATTTTACAATTGAACCTTTACAATTAAGTCCTTTCGCTGCTTCATCTGCATGGAATATAATTACAGCGGCACCCCTACCGCCATAGGAGACCCCATCGAATGGAAAGAGAGGGCCTTTAAACCCTACTTTTCTCCTATGACCGGATGGCCATGGCAACCAACCTAATTCGATTACTTGCTACTTGGATCAAGTATATCTAAATATACCAATTTCAAAATTTAAATTTCAAATTTCAAATTTTAAATTTTGAATTTCAAATTTCAAACAAATTTTAAATTTTGAATTTTAAATTTTGAATTTCAAATTTGAAATTTCAATCAAATTTTAAATTTTAAATTTCAAATTTTTAAATTTTGAATTTCAAATTTAAAATTTCAAAATTCAAATTTCAAATTTTAAATTTTAAATGTTTGAATTTTAAATTTCAAATAACTTTCAAAATTCAAATTTTAAATTTTAAATTTTAAATTTTAAATTTAAACTTTTAGATTACAACTTAATCTACGCATCCAAATTCATATATCATATCTTAGAACCTGCTCTGATACCATTTGAAGCGAAATTCAGTGCAGGGGTAAAATGATAATTTTAAAACTTTTTCAAAATTATGATTTTACAGCAAAAAATATTATTTAATCTAATTAATTAATATATGTTTACCCTATACTAGGATCTAAATATGATATACAACATGCATGTATTTAAATTTAAAATTCGAATTTGAACAGTAAACACTTTACTGTAATGTGTTCAGAACACAATACCTTTGTGCGGGTAGCAGATCGCCACAATCTGATCACCATCGGGAGAGTCTGATCATCACAATGTAGCCACACAGCATATCTGGCCTCTTTGGATCATCCACATGAGGCTCCTGGTCTGATCGGCTCCTCACGGGTGCTAGCTCGTTGTAGAGCCCTTTCGACGGTCGATGCTGATCGAACTCCTTTGATCGATGTCTGTCGATTCTTTGAATGCTCTAAATCATCAGCTGACATGCTTGAGAGGATGTTGAAGATCTTCCTAAAATTTGGTGGGCTCACGATACTCATAGCTCACTAACTCACTTCCCGAATCCCAGGCTGAAACCCTAGGGAACACACTGAAAACCCTGCGCCCAATTTTCTTTTTTTTCTTTCTTTTTCTCTCGGAAGGTTTTGGACCTTCACCTCATGCACAAGGCTTTCTCACACCCACTTTCTTTCTCAAAATTTTTCTACACATGCCCCATCCTTCTCCTCTTTTTAAAACAATATTGAACGTGTCTTATCCGCATGAGAAGATAAAGACAAGTGGTTACACATTTGAATTCAAATCGAGTTTGAATTCAAATGCAAACCAACTCATCCCTATCCACTTATGGTGTGAGAAGAGAAGGGTGTGGACTCTTTGTGCATGGAAAGGTTTCATGAGAAACCTTTTCTCGTGTAAGATGTGGGGTGCTAAAGTGGATAATGTCATGTAGGCGCAAGAGATAAGTTATCCATTCAAATTCAAACATGCTTTGAATTTGAATGGCTAACTAATCATTTTTATCCAAATATTGGCGCACAAGAGTGGGTGTGAGAAGAGTTTTGCATGAGAGAAAATTCATGGAAAGTTTCTTCTTATAAATTCAAATGGGCGCAGAGATTTAAGGTGGTGCAGGGATTCAAATTCAAATGGTGGTTTGATCTTAATTGAACCAACCTAATCAAAATAGGTTAAGCACAATTAGACTAAATTAAACCTAACTTAATTAAGCTTAATTAGACTTAATAAAATCTTAATCAAATCAGAAAGTGACTAAGCTCAACCCCTGATCAAATCAGGGACCAAACCATCTCGACGATTAGGTCAACTCTTAACCTAATCGGGTCAAACCCAACTGAATCTAATTCAATTGGACTTGATCCAAAAATAATTACTCAATCAAATTGAGTTAATTAGCGATCAAATTACTAATAAAACTTCTCATAAATATTGAGTCCAAATCTGATGGGCAATCGGGTATCAAAGTTCATCAATATGAAACCTTGATCGAAGAGTCCCAAACCAGTGGGACTCTTGACCCCGGTACCCAAAATATGTGGGACTTATGATCAGAGAATCTTGATTCTCGATCATAGAATACCAGACACATAGGACTCATAGTCCATGAATATTAGGACTCTTCATCAGCCATCAGATCAGATAGGAACCTCTAATGTATGTGACCCCGTAGGTTCGAACCTAATCTGGTAGCATAGGAACCAATTTCTATACTAATCGAAGTGACCATCTAGCAATGGTATCCAACGATCGGATAGATCGAATAGTCACAATCGCAACACTCAGAACCTACATGAATATGGTTATTGTATAGTTTATCCCTTTTGACCCCTGTGTTTAGGATGACTCAGGGTTAAACTGTCAACCCTGATTAGATCATCTGAGTCGTGTTCAACTCAATCAGTCCTGTGACTCCTCACTAGGACTATCCTGACCAAGGTTTTGCTAAATTGAAACATGACTGTACATAGCTCCCGAACTGGAGTGATCAATCCCATCTTGACACACACACCGACAAGTCAAGTACTTGACTACACCCAGCAGCCTTCCGTCACTGACTTAGAAATTCAGATAGTCCAGTGCCTAAGTGCAGTGAGTTGCTTGCAAGTCACCATGGTGGTCTCAGGTCAGAGGGACATTTATACCCATATCCTATCGGAGCAAATCTTGAGAGCAGAAATAGCTCTGGAGTCGGTCACGTTCAGTGCAGATGTACCCTTACATCTTATTTGTATGCCATACCAGTGTCTCCACACTCCTTGATTAAGAGGACAACCAACCTATATGGCACACAACGATCTATGCTCGATAAACATTGTTGTCCTTGGTAACAATGTATCATTTGGTCGCGAATAGATTTAAGGACTAAACGACAAATCCTACTTTGTCGAGTCTAAATAGTCCTAAGGACTTCACCACAACATAGGAGTTCATTAGAAGATGATAATTTATGATGAAAAATACCAAAATAATTTTTATTTATTTATAATTTATGTACTAATACAACAAAGAGCACAACCGTCAATAGGCTGACGATTGGCTTTGGGATACTATTTCCAACACCGCTCCTCCGAGTTCTTTTTGATAGTATGTTTCAGACCGAACTACCTCCCTGACTTCATACGGACCTTTCCAGTTTGGGGCAAGTTTCCCTTGGTTCTGAGGTTGTGAAACATCGGCTCGCCGAAGTACTAAGTCTCCCACTCTGAAGGCTTTGCTTTTGACCCGGGAGTTGAGTAGCGGGCTACTTTCTGCTTATAGGCTGCCATCCGAACTTGAGCTATCTCTCACTTTTCTTTTAACAAATCGAGGTTGGCCTTGAGATCCTATGAGTTGTGCTACTCATTAAATGCCACGACTTGCACCGACGGAAGCTTGAGTTCAATCGGGATAATGGCTTCTGTTCCGAAGGCTAAGGCAAAGGGGGTCTCCCCCGTGGGTAGTTTTTGGATAGTTTGGTATGCCCATAACACATGATAATGCTCGTCTGCCCAAGTTCCTTTTACTTTTTCAAGTCTCGCCTTGATTCCTTGCAACAGAGTCCTGTTAGTCACCTCGGCTTTGCCGTTTGCCTGCGGATGGGTTACCGACGTGAAGTTATGGGAGATGCTTAAGTCCTCATAAAATTCATCAAACCTTGCTCTAGCAAATTATCGCCCATTATCAGTAATGAGAGTTCTGGATAAGCCGAACCTACAAACGATTGACTTTCAGATGAAGTCCTGCACTTTAGCTTCTATGATTTTTGCCAAAGGTTCGGCTTCGACCCACTTGGTGAAGTAGTCAATTGCCACCAGGAGGAACTTTCGCTGTCTGGACGTCATGGAAAAAGGTCCAAGGATATCCATTCCCCATTGTGCAACGGCCATGGGGCACTCAAAGGTATAAGTTCGGAGGCGGGCTGTCTTTGGATATTCGCATATCTCTGACATCGATCATACTTTCTGACATATTCAACGGAGTCATGGTACATTGTAGGCTAGTAATAACCTTATCGGAGCAGTTTATGGGATAAGGATCTAACCCCCAGGTGACTTTCGCAGACTCCTTCATGTACCTCCCACAAGGCAAAGTCGGCTTCAAAAGGCTGGAGATATTTCAGGAGGGGCAAAGAGTACGACCTCTTATACAGCTTGCCCTCATAAAGGATATATCGAGAAGCCTGGTTTCTAAGCTTTCGAACTTCTTTTGCATCATGAGGAAGAACCCCATCTTTGAGGTATGCAACCAGTGGATCAATCCAGTTGGGTTCATGGCTGATCTCCATTACAAGCTGTGGTTCTTTCGTACTTGGACATTTCATAACCTCGAAGAGGACTTCCTTGGGTAGTTCAGCCGGAGCCAGTGTAGCCAACTTGGAGAGAAGATCGGCTCTAGTATTTTCTGCTCTTGGAATCCGCTTGATGTCAAAGCTGCCAAAGGCAGAGATGATCTCTTTTATCTTTTTAAGATACTTGACCATACTGTCTTTTCGAGCTTCATTGTTTCCACTAACTTGTCCCACCATCAATTGGGAGTCACTGTAGACTTGGAGCCAATCTACTTCTAATTCTTTGGTGATCTTCAGTCCTGCAATTAGAGCTTCATATTTCACTCCATTTTTTATCGTAGGGAATTTGAAGCGTAGCACGTACTCTGTGATAATTTCTTCTGGATTGACCAAGATCAGGCCCACACCCGTGCCTAACATGTTGGAGAAACCGTCCACATAGAGGGCCCAAAAATCATCAGGGAGATCTGTTCTTTCCTTAGAGGAGTTCGGCTGGAGCCCCGGGTTGTCAGCTTCACCTCGTTCAAGTTCAGCTTCTTCCGAGATGGTGCATTCCACTATGAAGTCTGCTAATATTTGGGCTCTTATCGTCGGCCGAGGTCGATAGTTGATGTCAAATTTTATGAGCTTGACCGTTCATTTTGCTATCCTTCCGGAAGCATCCGTCTGATGCAGAACTGCTTTAATCGGCTGGTCAATGAGCAGTGTTATGTGTGCCCTTGAAAGTAAGGTCGGAGCCTTCGAGCTGCAATCAACAGGGCATAAGTTAGTTTCTCTAATTTAGTGTATCTGATTTCGGCATTTCTCAATACTCAACTTATGTAGTAGATCGGCCGTTGAATTTTTGCTTCTTCCTTAATCAGAACTGCTGCGAGAGCCACAGGGGAGATCGTCAAGTATAGGAACAACTCCTTTCCAGGTTTGGGCTTTGCCAATAGCGGAGGTGAGCCGAGGTAGCTCTTCAATTTTTCGAATGCTTGCTGACATTTAGTGGTCCAACAAAAGTTCTTCGACTGCTTGAGAGTCTGAAAGAAAGGTAGGCACCGTTCGACCGACCTTGAGACAAAGTGATTCAGAGCTGCTATTCTCCCAGTAAGGTGCTAAACTTTCTTTATTGACTTTGGGACGGTCATTTCCTAGATGGCATGAATCTTTTTCGGATTTGTTTCGATCCTGCGCCCCAATATCATAAAGTCCAAGAATTTCTCTGAGATCACTCCAGAAGCGCACTTGGTTGGGTTCAGCTTCATCTTGTATTTTCGGAGGGCGCTGAAGGTCTCCTCAAGGTCGGCGATGTGGTTCATTGAGGATTTGCTTTTTACAAGCATGTCGTCCACGTAGACCTCCATGTTGCAGTCAATCTGCTCTTTGAAGATCTTGTTCACCAGTCGTTGATAGGTCGCCCCTACATTTTTGAGGCCAAAAGGTATGATCCTGTAACAGAAAAGATCACGGTCAGTAATAAAAGCAATCTTTTCTTCGTCCTCTAGTGCCATCCTGATTTGATTGTAGCCAGAGAATGCATCCATGAAAGTGAGAAGCTCGTGGCCCGAGGTTGCATCCACTAATTGGTCAATTCTGGGCAGAGGGTGACTGTCCTTCGGGCAGGCTTTGTTTAGCTTTTTGAAGTCTATACACATCCTCCACTTGCCGTTCACCTTCTTGACGAGAACAACATTGGAGACCCAGTTTGGATAGTTGACTTCTCTGATGAACCCGACTTTTAGGAGTTTATCAACTTCCTCAGCTATTGCCTTCTGCCTTTCCGGTGCATGACCTCCGACTTTTTTCTTCATAGGCCAATGTTTGGGATCAACAGCTAGACGGTGTTCCATGACTTCCGCATCAATCCCCGACATGTCTGTCGGAACCCAAGCGAAAACATCCATATTTTTTTATAGAAAATTGATGAGCTGTGTCCGTACTTCTTCTCCCAGGTTGGAGCCGATCTTCACCACGTGCCCTTCATTCCCATCATTCAGAGAAATTGAGACAAGATCTTCAATTAGCTCACCCCGTTCTTCAGTAAGGTCATCGTGGGTGTCTAATCCATCAACCAAACAGGGGTCAGACTGACCATTTCTTTGTAAGGATATGTTATAGCAGTGTCTTGCCAAGACTTGATCTCCTTTGACCTCTCCGACCCCTTGGCTTGTAAAAAATTTCAATTTCAAATGATAGGTCGATACCACAGCTCAGAGGGCGTTGAGGCCAGGTCGGCCGAGTATTGCGTTGTAGGTAGATGGTGCCCTTACTACTAGAAAATCCACCTGCGCTCTAGATTATTTTGGGCACCGACCTGCAACTACGGTCAAAGTTATTACTCCTTCCACTGGCACAGCATCACCAGTGAACCCTACAAATGGGAAGCTTATCAGCCCTAATCAATCATCCGAAGTGGATATTTTTGAGAATGCATCGTAAAACAAAATATCGGCCGAGCTTTCATTATTAACAAAAATGCGACGTACATCATAGTCAGTAATATTTAAAAAAACTACGACCGCATCATTATGGGGGAATTGGATCTCCTGGGCATCTTCTTCAGTAAAGGTTATAGATTCTTCAGTCCTCTATCGCTTGGGCGGTCTGGTCGATCCATTGACTGCTCTCCATCGGGGTCCTCTAGACATGGTGTTGATGATCTTGATTGGAGGTCGATCTTCAGGCTGTTCTTCCCTCCTTGACGGCTCTGGCTGTGGTAGGGCCCTCGGTCGATCTTCTCTACCTTCAGGCCAGCATCGGATGAATCTGTTGATTCGATCTCGTCTGATGAGCTCCTCGATCTCATCTCGGAGCTGAATACACTCCTCCGTGTCATAGCCATGGTCACGATGATAGAGGTAGAACTTGTTAGGGTTGCGCTTTCGGAGATGTGTGCGCATCTTTTTCGACCTTGGCAGCTGCTCCCTGATTTTCATCAGCACTTGAGTTTTTAGAGCATTGAGAGGGGTGAGCTGTGGAATCTTCTTGGGGGAGAGCTCCATCAAACTCTACGGTCTGGGCTTCTCTACCTACGAGCTCGGGGAGGAGTTCAGACATGCTTATGTCCGGGGGGAGTTCGAGAATGTGGTCGAGCTTCACTCGACCCTTTTTCAGCTACAGGCTTGCTGGAATCACCCGCCTGCCACTCCTTCGTGGCCTCCTCATCCCTTAGCTTGAAAGCATCCTCTGCCCGAGCATATTCTTCAGCCCGAGCCAGTAAATCAATGAAGTCCTTGGGATACTTCTTTTCGAGGGAAAATAGAAGGTTATTCTTTTGAAGATCGCTCTTCAGGACGGCCATCGCAACTGATTGGTCCAAGTTTCGGACCTCCAATGCGGCAGCGGTAAAATGATTGACATAAGTTTAGATGGATTCTCCCTCCTTTTGCTTGATGTTGATGAGGGACTTCGAACCTCTCCAGGGACGTCGGCTGTTGATGAAATGAGCCGCAAACTGATGGCTCATTTGATTAAAGGAGAAGATAGTACCCGGCTTCAGTGTCGAGTACCAATTTCTTGCTGCTCCCTTCAAGGTAGATGGGAAAGCCCGGCACAGGATGGCGTCTGGTGTGCCATGGAGCAGCATCATTGTTCGGAAGGCCTCCAGGTGGTCAATCAGATCCGAGGTCCCATCGTAGCTCTCGAATTGGGAGAGCTTGAAGTTCGATGGGATCGGTTCCTGCATAATTTTTTGAGAAAAAGGAGGGTCAGTACAGATATCCTCACCATAAGTAGGGGAAGCATGGCGGAGCTCTTCGATCCATCGGTTCATCTCTTGGAACCTTTGATCCAAGAGATCCTCTCGATTGTGAATCTCAAGAGTCTTCTAGTAGAACAGAGGTAGGTACCCTCCGACAGTGGAATCATGATCAGATAGAGGGCTCTCCAACTTTTGCTTCCCCTTTCCAGGGGATACAGGATGACTGGCCCAAGTGGGCCGCCCGATCGTCAGATTTTGGAACTCCGATGATGCTCTTTCTAGCCGCACAGATGCCTGCAGCTGCTGCTGCTGCTGCTGTATGGCCTGCATCGCTTTGGTGAGGCTTCTGACCTACTGAACCAGCAGGTCGAACTGTTCCATGCCGACTGTCGTTGCCGGAGGAAGAGGAGCCTGAAAAATTGGAGACGAGGCTGGAGCTGGCGGATCTTGTTGTGATCTGGCCATGGAGGCCGTAGATCGCCTGGTGGATACCTTTTAGGGAGGCATCAGGCTGGGATCTGGCAGAGAAGAAGAAGAAGACGTTGAAGAAGATGACCGAAGACAGTCCCGTTGAGTACTCCTTTAAGAATAAGGATCCTGTGAAGACACAGAGACCCTTCCTCTAGCACCAATTCTGTTGGTGCAGAATTTTGTCGATGCCGGAGAAGCTGGAGTCGAGAGGATCACGGCCGCCATCGGGACCTGCAAAGAAAGTCTAAACCGGAGTTGGGGGTGCTCCGGTAAGACCCTTCGATGCTTAAGTCAGTACTCTGCCTCAACAGAAATGGAGCACTCGAATGGGATTTTAGCAGAGTTTTAAGATAGTATTTAAAGCTTAGAGGAGAACATATCTGGGGGGTCTCTTTTATAGATGGAAGAGCGTAACCGATTGACAATGACGTCCGTAACTGCCTGGTAGTGGGCCGTTCGGGGCTATGTGGAGTTTGTTACGGAGAGTGGAGTGGTGTCTGTTGTCGTGACTTGTCAGAGAGTGGTGGGGCCACATGGAGTTTGTTACGGAGAGTGGAGTAGTGTCCGTTGTCGCGACTTGTCAAAGAGTGGTGGGGCCACGTGGAGTTTGTTACAGAGAGTGGAGTGGTGTTCGTTGTCGTGACTTGCCAAAAAGTAGTGGGGCCACGTGGAGTTTGTTACAAAGAGTGGAGTGGTGTCTATTGTCGTGACTTGCCAGAAAGTTTGGGCCGGATGGCTGAAGCTCGGATGGGACGTCTGGTAGAGTAGAATAGCTCTCTATCTCAGCAATCTAAGAGAAGCTCAGATTTTTTTGAGGTTGCTGATGGGTTAATTATTGTTGGGTGGCTTAGGCGTTGATGCTACAGATGGAAGTCATCTGCTGTAGAAGCCCGAACAGAAACTTTCTGTTGGAAAAATCTGGCTGGAGTCCGATTGCTAGAGAAGTTCGTTTGGGATTTGTCTGATGTAGAAGCTTGTCTGAAGATTGTCCACTGGAGAGGTCCGGTTGCATGAGGAATCTGACAGAAGGTCGGCCGATAGAGAAATTCGAAAGACGCTATAGAAGGTTGACCGATGGAAGAGTCCGAAAGGCATTATGGAAGTTCGTCTGCTGGAGGAGTCTGGAGGACACTATAGAAGGTCGACCACTGGAGGGGTCCGGAGGGAATTTGTTCGTTGGAGGGGTCTGGTTGGCACCATTGAAGTTCGATTGGCACTTTGAAGGTTGATGGCGGGAGAGGTACGAAAGACATCGGAGATAGTCAATCATTGTAGAAATCTGACTGCTGGAGCCCGTCCATTGTAGAAGTTCGTTTGGAATCGAATTCTATTGGTGCAGAAGTTCGGACGGAGTCCAATTCTTGCAGAAGTTCGAAAGGAGGCTGCTTATTGTAGAAGCTCGGATGGAGATCGGTCACCGTGGAAGCTCGGTTGAAGTCCGCCTGCAATGGAAGTTCGGATGGAATTCACTTACTGTAGAAGCTCGGATGAAATTCGGAAGGCGGTCGACCACTATAGAAACTTGGATGGAGTCCGATTACTGTAGAAGCCCTACTATTGGAGAAGTTCGGATATTGATGAAGTTCGAAAGAAGCTCGAAGTAAAGATGATCGTGACAGGAGGAAGTCCAGAAGAGATTCGAAGAGTAGTCGATCACTGTAGAAAATCGGCTGATAGTGAAGGCCAAAGAGCATTCGGAGCAGTCCGATAGACGCCTGAAGGAGCTCATTATTGGAGAAGTTTGGAGGATATGGTAGGAGTTCATCCATTGGAAGAATCTGGAGGACACTGTGGAAGGTCAACTGCTGGAGGAGTCCGGATGGTACTGTAGAAGTTCGGACGGTCGGGGGAGTTCAGAAAGACATTGCACAAGGTCGGAAGCTGGAAGAGTCCTGAGAGGGTCGGCCTCTTACGAACTTTGGCTGCGGTTATTTTATACCCAACAACAGGGAATAAAAGTATGGCTGTCATCATAATTCTCCATGAAGGATCTGGGAGAAGCAGTCTACATCCTAGGGATGAAGATCTATAGGGATAAATCTAAGAGGCTGCTCGCACTCTCTCAATCTATGTACATAGGTACTATGCTGAAATGGTTCAGCGTGAAGAATTTCAAGAAAGGCTATCTTTCGATATGCCAAGAAATTTTTCTTTCGAAAGGAGATTATCTGACAACTCCTCAAGAGAGAGAGCGTATGAGTAGAGTTTCATATGCTTCGATAGTGGATTCTATTATGTATGCCATGATATGTATGAGATCTGACATGGTATACTTATTAGGGGTAGTGAGTAGATACCAGTCTAATCCAGGAGAAAACTATTGGAAGGTCGTAAAGACCATTCTTAAGTATTTAAGAAATACTAAGGACTAATGGCTTGTGTATGGTGAAACTGACTTGAAACTTATGGGGTTCACCGACTCCAGCTTTCAGTCAGACCATGATGATAGTAAGAGTGTATCGAGTTATATTTTTATCCTAAATGATAGAGCAATCTGCTAGAAAAGTTTCAAGCAGAATATTATGACAGACTATGTTTGTGAAGCAGAGTATATCACAGCATTTGATGCTATGAAGGAAGCTGTATGGTTGTGAAAGTTCATCAGCGAGCTCAAAGTGGCACCCTCTGTTGATAGCCCTGTCATGTTATACTGCGACAATACTGAAGCCATTGCTCAAGCTAAGGAGCCGAGATCCCATCAGTGCACCAAACATATTCTGTGCCATTATCACCTTATCTGGAAGATTATGGATCAAGATGACATCGATCTTCGAAAGATTGATGGAAGGAAGAACCTGACCGACCCATTTACTAAAGCTCTCAGAATCAATGAGTTTGATGATCACAAATCAAAGATGGGTATACGATACTGTACCGATTGGCTTTAGTCCAAGTGAGAGTTGTTGAAAAATGTATCCCAAAGTCAATCGTTAGACGATTGCGCTCATCTTGTAAACTGTATATAAATTTTTATTAATAAAAATTATTTAATATTTTTTTTATAAATTGATCATCTTTGAACTTCTGTGTTGTAATGAAGTCCATAGGACTTATATATTAATCGACAAAGAAAGATTTATCATTAAGTCTTTAAAATTATTCGCGACCAAATGATACGCTATTACTAGGATGATAATGATATCAAGTGTAGGTCGTTGTGTGCTATATGACTTGGTTGTCCTCTTAACCAAGGAGTATGGAGACACTATTATGACATGCAGATGGAATGTAGGAGTACATTCGTATCGAACGTGATCATATGCCGAGCACTCTACTGTCAAGAGTAGTTTATGAAGGGTATGGGTATAAGTGTCTCTCCGACCTGAGACCACCATGATGACTTGTAAGCAAGTCACTGTACTTTAGTATCAGACTATCTAAATTTCTAACTTAGTCATGAAAGGATACTAGGTGCAGTCAAGTACTTATCAAGTCGGTGTGTGAGTCAAGATGGAATTAACCCCACTGAATTGGTAGGAGATATGTATCAATGTATTTCAATTTAGCAAAATCTTGGTCAGGATAATCTATGAGATGGTTTTGAAAGGTTGAAATACAATGTGGTCAACTTAATTAGGATTGACAGTTAAATTTTAAGTCACCTTGAGCATCTGGATCAAAGGATTGAATTATACGGTAACCATACGTCAGTAGGTTCTAGAAGGTAGCTTTGCAACACTTCAACCCATCCGATCGTCGGGTCATCATTGTTAGATGGTTATATCGATTGGTAAAGAAAGTTATTTCTATGCTATCAACTTAGATTCGAACCTATGGAGTTACACGCATTAGAAGATTTGATCAGATCTCATGGCTGAAGAGTCTAATTGGATTGTGACTCTGGTGAAAAGTCCTACTTGGACTAGGACTGTGGGAGAGTCCCACTGAAATTGAGACTCTACTATTTATAGAAAATTAATTAATAATTATATTACTAATTGACTCAATTTAGTTGGATAAAGAGCTTTGGAATAAGTCTAATTGAATTAGATTCAATTCGACTCAGATTGGGATTGATATGATCCAACCTGATTCCAAGAAAAATTTGATCCTGATTCGATCAGGATTTGAACTCAGCTAATTCTTAATTGGATTAGAATTTTGATAAGATATTTAGATTTCTAATTAGATTAAGTTCATTTCTATTAGTAATTTGCTTTTTACAAGCATGTCGTCCACGTAGACCTCCATGTTGCAGTCAATCTGCTCTTTGAAGATCTTGTTCACCAGTCGTTGATAGGTCGCCCCTACATTTTTGAGGCCAAAAGGTATGATCCTGTAACAGAAAAGATCACGGTTAGTAATAAAAGCAGTCTTTTCTTCGTCTTCTAGTGCCATCCTGATTTGATTGTAGCCAGAGAATGCATCCATGAAAGTGAGAAGCTCGTGGCCCGAGGTTGCATCCACTAATTGATCAATTCTGGGCAGAGGGTGACTGTCCTTCGGGCAGGCTTTGTTTAGCTTTTTGAAGTCTATACACATCCTCCATTTGCCGTTCACCTTCTTGACGAGAACAATATTGGAGACCCAGTTCGGATAGTTGACTTCTTTGATGAACCTGACTTTCAGGAGTTTATCAACTTCCTCAGCTATTGCCTTCTGCCTTTCCGGTGCATGACCTCCGACTTTTTCCTTCATAGGCCGATGTTTGGGATCAACAGCTAGACGGTGTTCCATGACTTCCACATCAATCTCCGGCATGTCTGTCGGAACCCAAGCGAAAACATCCATATTTTTTTATAGAAAATTGATGAGCTGTGTCCGTACTTCTTCTCCCAGGTTGGAGCCGATCTTCACCACGTGCTCTTCATTCCCATCATTCAGAGAAATTGAGACAAGATCTTCAATTAGCTCACCCCGTTCTTCAGTAAGGTCATCGCGGGTGTCTAATCCATCAACCAAACAGGGGTCAGACTGACCATTTCTTTGTAAGGATATGTTATAGCAGTGTCTTGCCAAGACTTGATCTCCTTTGACCTCTCCGACCCCTTGGCTTGTAAAAAATTTTAATTTCAAATGATAGGTCGATACCACAGCTCAGAGGGCGTTGAGGCCAGGTCGGCCGAGTATTGCGTTGTAGGCAGATGGTGCCCTTACTACTAGAAAATCCACCTACGCTCTAGATTATTTTCGGCACCGACCTGCAACTACGGTCAAAGTTATTACTCCTTCCACTGGCACAGCATCACCAGTGAACCCTACCAATGGGAAGCTTATCAGCCCTAATCAATCATCCAAAGTGGATATTTTTGAGAATGCATCGTAAAATAAAATATCGGCCGAGCTTTCATTATCAACAAGAATGCGACGTACATCATAGTCAGCAATATTTAAAAAAACTACGACCACATCATTATGGGGGAATTGGATCTCCTGGGCATCTTCTTCAGTAAAGGTTATAGATTCTTCAGTCCTCTGCCGCTTGGGCGGTCTGGTCGATCTATTGACTGCTCTCCATCGGGGTCCTCTAGAGATGGTGTTGATGATCTTGATTGGAGGCCGATCTTCAGGCTGTTCTTCCCTCCTTGACGGCTCTGGCTGTGGTAGGGCCCTCGGTCGATCTTCTCTACCTTCAGGCCAGCATCGGATGAATCTGTTGATTCGATCTCGTCTGATGAGCTCCTCGATCTCATCTCGGAGCTGAATACACTCCTCCGTGTCATAGCCATGGTCACGATGATAGAGGTAGAACTTGTTAGGGTTGCACTTCCTGAGATGTGTGCGCATCTTTTTCGACCTTGGTAGCTGCTCCCTGATTTTCATCAGCACTTGAGTTTTTGGAGCATTGAGAGGGGTGTAGCTGTGGAATCTTCCTGGGGGAGAGCTCCATCAAACTCTACGGTTTGGGCTTCTCTACCTACGAGCTCGGGGAGGAGTTCAGACATGCTTGTGTCTGGGGGGAGTTCGAGAATGTGGTCGAGCTTCACTCGACCCTTTTTCAGCTACAGGCTTGCTGGAATCACCCGCCTACCACTCCTTCGTGGCCTCCTCATCCCTTAGCTTGAAAGCTTCCTCTGTCCGAGCATATTCTTCAGCCCGAGCCAGTAAATCAGCGAAGTCCTTGGGATACTTCCTTTCGAGGGAAAACAGAAGGTTATTCTTTTGAAGATCACTCTTCAGGACGGCCATCGCAACTGATTGGTCCAAGTTTCGGACCTCCAATGCGGCAGCGGTAAAACGATTGACATAAGTTTAGATGGATTCTCCCTCCTTTTGCTTGATGTTGATGAGGGACTTCGAACCTCTCCAGGGACGTCGGCTGTTGACGAAATGAGCCACAAACTGATGGCTCATTTGATTAAAGGAGAAGATAGTACCCGGCTTCAGTGTCGAGTACCAATTTCTTGCTGCTCCCTTCAAGGTAGATGGGAAAGCCCGACACAGGATGGCATCTGGCGCGCCATGGAGCAGCATCATTGTTCGGAAGGCCTCCAGGTGGTCAATCAGATCCGAGGTCCCATCGTAGCTCTCGAATTGGGAGAGCTTGAAGTTCGATGGGATCGGTTCCTGCATAATTTTTTGAGAAAAAGGAGGGTCAGTACAGATATCCTCACCATAAGTAGGGGAAGCATGGCGGAGCTCTTCGATCCATCGGTTCATCTCTTGGAACCTTTGATCTAGGAGATCCTCTCGATTGTGAATCTCAAGAGTCTTCTAGTAGAACAGAGGTAGGTACCCTCCGACAGTGGAATCATGATCAGATAGAGGGCTCTCCACCTTTTGCTTCCCCTTTCCAGGGGATACAGGATGACTGGCCCAAGTGGGCCGCCCGATCGTCAGATTTTGGAACTCCGATGATGCTCTTTCTAGCCGCACAGATGCCTGCGGCTGCTGCTGCTGCTGCTGCATGGCCTGCATCGCTTCGATGAGGCTTCTGACCTACTGAACCAGCAGGTCGAACTGTTCCATGCCGACTGTCGTTGTCGGAGGAAGAGGAGCCTGAAAAATTGGAGACGAGGCTGGAGCTGGCGGATCTTGTTGAGATCTGGCCATGGAGGCCGTAGATCGCCTGGTGGATACCTTTTAGGGAGGCATCAGGCTGGGATCTGGCTGGAGAAGAAGAAGAAGATGTTGAAGAAGATGACCGAAGATAGTCCCGTTGAGTACTCCTTTAAGAACAAGGATCCTGTGAAGACACAGAGACCCTTCCTCTAGCACCAATTCTGTTGGTGCAGAATTTTGCCGATGCCAGAGAAGTTGGAGTCGAGAGGATCACGGCCGCCATCGGGACCTGCAAAGAAAGTCTAAACCGGAGTTGGGGTTGCTCCAGTAAGACCCTCCGATGCTCAAGTCAGTACTCTGCCTCAACAGAAATGGAGCACTCGAATGGGATTTTAACAGAGTTTTAAGATAGTGTTTAAAGCTTAGAGGAGAACATATCTGGGGGGTCTCTTTTATAGATGGAAGAGCATAACCGATTGACAATGACGTCCGTAACTGCCCGGTAGTGGGCCGTTCGGGGCTATGTGGAGTTTGTTACGGAGAGTGGAGTGGTGTCTGTTGTCGTGACTTGTCAGAGAGTGGTGGGGCCACGTGGAGTTTGTTACGGAGAGTGGAGTGGTGTCCGTTGTCGCGACTTGTCAAAGAGTGGTGGGGCCACGTGGAGTTTGTTACAGAGAGTGGAGTGGTGTTCGTTGTCGTGACTTGCCAAAAAGTAGTGGGGCCACGTGGAGTTTGTTACAGAGAGTGGAGTGGTGTCTGTTATCGCGACTTGCCAGGGAGTTTGGGCCGGATGGCTGAAGCTCGGATGGGACGTCTGGTAGAGTAGAATAGCTCTCTATCTCAGCAATCTAAGAGAAGCTCAGATATTTTTGAGGTTGCTGATGGGTTAATTATTGTTGGGTGGCTTAGGCATTGATGCTGCAGATGGAAGTCATCTGCTGTAGAAGCCCGGACAGAAACTTTCTGTTGGAAAAATCTGGCTGGAGTCCGATTGCTAGAGAAGTCCGTTTGGGATTTGTCTGATGTAGAAGCTTGTCTGAAGACTGTCCACTGGAGAGGTCCGGTTGCATGAGGAATCTGACAGAAGGTCGGCCGATAGAGAAATTCGAAAGATGCTATAGAAGGTTGACCGATGGAAGAGTCCGAAAGGCATTATGGAAGTTCGTCTGCTGGAGGAGTCTGGAGGACACTACAGAAGGTCGACCAATGGAGGGGTCCGGAGGGAATTTGTTCATTGGAGGGGTCTGGTTGGTACCGTTGAAGTCCGATTGGCACTGTTGAAGGTTGATGGCTGGAGAGGTACGGAAGACATTGGAGATAGTCAATCATTGTAGAAATCTGACTGCTGGAGCCCGTCCATTGTAGAAGTTCGTTTGGAATCGAATTCTATTGGTGCAGAAGTTCGGACGGAGTCCAATTCTTGCAGAAGTTTGAAAGGAGGCCGCTTATTGTAGAAGCTCGGATGGAGATCGATCACCGTGGAAGCTCGGTTGAAGTCCGCCTGCAATGGAAGTTTGGATGGAATTCACTTACTGTAGAAGCTCGGATGAAATTCGGAAGGCGGTCGACCACTATAGAAACTTGGATGGAGTCCGATTACTGTAGAAGTCCTACTATTGGAGAAGTTCGGATATTGTCGAAGTTCGAAAGAAGCTCGAAGTAAAGTCAATCGTGACAGGAGGAAGTCCAGAAGAGATTCGAAGAGTAGTCGATCACTGTAGAAAATCGGCTGATAGTGAAGCCCAAAGAGCATTCGGAGCAGTTCGATAGACGTCTGAAGGAGCTCATTATTGGAGAAGCTCGGAGGATATGGTAGGAGTTCATCCATTGGAAGAATCTGGAGGACACTGTGGAAGGTCAACTGCTGGAGGAGTCCGGATGGTACTGTAGAAGTTCGGACGGTCGGGGGAGTTCAGAAAGACATTGCACAAGGTCGGAAGCTGGAAGAGTCCTGAGAGGGTCGGCCTCTTACGAACTTTGGCTGGGGTTATTTTATACTCAACAACAGGGAATAAAAGTATGGCTGTCATCATAATTCTCCATGAAGGATCTGGGAGAAGCAGTCTACATCCTAGGGATGAAGATCTATAGGGATAAATCTAAGAGGCTGCTCGCACTCTCTCAATCCATGTACATAGGTACTATGCTGAAATGGTTCAGCGTGAAGAATTTCAAGAAAGGCTATCTTTCGATATGCCAAGAAATTTTTCTTTCGAAAGGAGATTATCTGACAACTCCTCAAGAGAGAGAGCGTATGAGTAGAGTTTCATATGCTTCGATAGTGGATTCTATTATGTATGCCATGATATGTATGAGATCTGACGTAGTATACTTATTAGGGGTAGTGAGTAGATACCAGTCTGATCCAGGAGAAAATCATTGGAAGGTCGTAAAGACCATTCTTAAGTATTTAAGAAATACTAAGGACTAATGGCTTGTGTATGGTGAAACTGACTTGAAACTTATGGGGTTCACCGACTCCAGCTTTCAGTCAGACCATGATGATAGTAAGAGTGTATCGAGTTATATTTTTATCCTAAATGGTAGAGCAATCTGCTAGAAAAGTTTCAAGCAGAATATTATGACAGACTATGTTTGTGAAGCAGAGTATATCACAGCATTTGATGCTATGAAGGAAGCTATATGGTTGTGAAAGTTCATCAGCGAGCTCAGAGTGGCACCCTCTGTTGATAGCCCTGTCATGTTATACTGCGACAATACTGAAGCCATTGCTCAAGCTAAGGAGCCGAGATCCCATCAGTGCACCAAACATATTCTGTGCCATTATCACCTTATCTAAAAGATTATGGATCAAGATGACATCGATCTTCGAAAGATTGATGGAAGGAAGAACCTGACCGACCCATTTACTAAAGCTCTCAGAATCAATGAGTTTGATGATCACAAATCAAAGATGGGTATACGATACTGTACCGATTGGCTTTAGTCCAAGCGAGAGTTGTTGAAAAATGTGTCCCAAAGTCAATCGTTAGATGATTGCGCTCATCTTGTAAACTGTATATAAATTTTTATTAATAAAAATTATTTAATATTTTTTTTATAAATTGATCATCTTTGAACTTCTGTGTTGTAATGAAGTCCATAGGACTTATATATTAATCGACAAAGAAAGATTTATCATTAAGTCTTTAAAATTATTCGCGACCAAATGATACGCTATTACTAGGATGATAATGATATCAAGTGTAGGTCGTTGTGTGCTATATGACTTGGTTGTCCTCTTAACCAAGGAGTATGGAGACACTGTTATGACATGCAGATGGAATGTAGGAGTACATTCGTATCGAACGTGATCATATGCCGAGCACTCTACTGTCAAGAGTAGTTTATGAAGGGTATGGGTATAAGTGTCTCTCCGACCTGAGACCACCATGATGACTTGTAAGCAACTCACTGTACTTTAGTATCGGACTATCTAAATTTCTAACTTAGTCATGGAAGGATACTAGGTGCAGTCAAGTACTTATCAAGTCGGTGTGTGAGTCAAGATGGAATTAATCCCTCTGAATTGGTAGGAGATATGTATCAGTGTATTTCAATTTAGCAAAATCTTGGTCAGGATAATCTATGAGATGGATTTGAAAGGTTGAAATACAATGTGGTCAACTTAATTAGGATTGACAGTTAAATTCTAAGTCACCTTGAGCATCTGGATCAAAGGATTGAATTATACGGTAACCATACGTCAGTAGGTTCTAGAAGGTAGCTTTGCAACACTTCAATCCATCCGATCGTCGGGTCATCATTGTTAGATGGTTATATCGATTGGTAAAGAAAGTTATTTCTATGCTATCAACTTAGATTCGAACCTATGGAGTTACACGCATTAGAAGATTTGGTCAGATCTCATGGCTGAAGAGTCTAATTGGATTGTGACTCTGGTGAAAAGTCCTACTTGGACTTGGACTCTGTGGGAGAATCCCACTGAAATTGAGACTCTACTATTTATAGAAAATTAATTAATAATTATATTACTAATTGACTCAATTTAGTTGGATAAAGAGCTTTGGAATAAGTCTAATTGAATTAGATTCAATTCGACTCAGATTGGGATTGATATGATCAAACCTGATTACAAGAAAAATTTGATCCTGATTCGATCAGGATTTGAACTCAGCTAATTCTTAATTGGATTAGAAATTTGATAAGATATTTAGATTTCTAATTATATTAAGTTTATTTCTATTAGTAATTTTAATCCAAATTTGATTTGGATTAAAATTAAATTAGAAATGAAGAGTCCAAGTCAAACTAGGATTCTATCCTTATCTTTTGCGCCACATCTGGATTCATACTAATTTCTCCACACCTAATTAGATTTGGGTTGTGATTTTTGGCATCATGAAAGAGAATCCAATAAGGGTGGTTGGCTATAGCTGATGAGTCATAATATTATCTCTTTCCTAATTCGAATGTGATCCGAATTAGAGATAAGATGCAGACTAGAAAAGAGATTTTTCATATATAGTATATTATTAAAATTATATTATTTTTTATCTTATTTTTCTTGAGGAATTATTTAGTGTGTAAGACTCTAGATTTCTTCTTTATATCCTAATAATTTTTTTGAAATTTTTGGAGATGCCAAATAGGGATTTTGGCATTGATTCATGGCATCTTTTCTTGGAAAGTCCTAATTCCAAGTCTATAAAAAGGGGACCCCTCTCTTGGATGTCCCATGATCAATTCTCTTATAGATTTTTTATTTTTAGAGCCTCTTCTCCTCCTCCTCTATTCCTCTTCCAGATCTTCTATCATTTTGAAATATCCAAGGTACTTATAGAAGAATGAAGAGATCAGCTGTCAAAGTTATTCGCAGACTAGTATCTCCGAGCCCTTGATCTGCGCCAGTCTTCACGTGAATTTTTCTATAGAGGCCAGATGACTTTGTGTGACTATGAGTGACCTGAGGAACACCCTCTCTAATTATTGAATCAGAGAAGATCAAGATCAAAATTTGTTTGGTAACGATCTCTAACTTATTTTGATTCCTATTGTAGAACTAATAGTTAGATATAGAATTTCAGCATCGTTAAGATCAATGTGATTTTTATTTTTAGATCTAAAGTATATATTTTTTATATTAAAAATTTTGATGTGATAGTCTAAAATTAGATCTTATACATATAATTATAATTAAATTATTTAATTTATTATTTTTATTATACAAAATTTTTTAATTGTATGTACTGCACTACCGTAATTTAATCCTTCATCTTCTAGATCCAATAACGGACACCTAGAGAGAGAGAGGGAGTGGGCTAGATAGAGAAAGAGGAGGGGAGATGTTGGGCACAATAAGGGTGGTGGCAAAGAAGAGAGATTATGTGATGTTATGAGAGGTAGGGTTAGAGTCTTTTAAATAGACAACATAAGGGTGTCCTAATCAAATTAGGATCCCTCCTAATCATGTTAGAAGTCCTAGCCTTAAAATATTTAGACCAAGTAAATGAGGTGCCACCCATTATTGACCCATGCCCACACCTAATGCTAGGCATCCCATCATATGGGATCTGTTGGGTATAAAATACCCTTAGCTGAAGTTCTTGACAGGATTGACCCTCCCAAGACTCCTCCGGCTTTCGACCGCAGATGGTATCTCTCCGGACTTCTCCAACAGCCGGATTCCCACAGTGCTGACTGAATTCCCCCGACGGATGAACTCCCACTGCACCACCCAAGCTCCTTCAACATGAGTTCCCCCAGTCATCTATTAAGCCGCCCCAAGTGCTCACTGAGCTCCACCGCCAGCCGACTTTCTAAGACTATCAGCTGTTCCCCGAATCCCTTCCAGACTTCTTTCAGCCAGGTTCAACTCCAATCCGAACTACCCCAGACTTTGTCAATGGCTGAACTTCTCCAACGGTAGATTCCTACAACTACCAGATTTCATCCGGACTCCTACGGGAGCCGGGCCTCGTCCCCGACTCCGGCTGCAGGCGGACTTCGCCCAGACTCCTACGGGAGCTGGACTCCTACGGGAGCCGGGCTCCGCCCACGACTTCACTTACAGGTAAACTTCATCCGGACTCCTACGGGAGCCGGACTTCACCCACAACTCTAATTGCAGGAAGACTCTGCCCGGACTCCTATGGGAGCCGGGCCTCATCCCCGACTCCGGCTGCAGGCAGACTTCGTCCGGACTCCTACGGGAGCCGGACTCGGTCCTCGATTTCAACTGCTGGTAAGTTTCATCCGGACTCCTACGGGAGCCGGACTTCATCCCTGATTTAATTATAGGAAGACTCCGCCCGGACTCCTACGGGAGTCGGGCCTCATCCCTGACTCCGGCTGTAGGCAGACTTCGCCTGGACTCCTATGGGAGCCGGACTCCACCCACGACTCCGGCTGCAGGCAGACTTCGTCCGGACTCCTACGGGAGCCAGACTCGGTCTCCGACTTCAACTGCTAGTAAGTTTCGTCCGGACTCCTACGAGAGCCGGACTTCGCCCCTGATTTAATTGCAGAAAGACTCCGTCCGGACTCCTACGGGAGTCGGGCCTCATCCCCGACTCCGGCTGTAGGCAGACTTCGCCCGGACTCCTACGAAAGTCGAACTCTGGGCTCCTCTCAAACGGGTAGCTAACTACCTCTCTCCACCAGACACTCCAGCCAAACTTCAGCCGACAGGCTTGCACTCCCTGGCATGATGCAGCAACGGCCACGATGCTGCCCCACTTCCTGCGATAGATTCTGCGCGGCCCCATCACTCCCTGGCAGGCCACAGTAACGGCCACGACTCTGCTCCACTTCCTACGACGGATTTTGTGCGGCTCCATTACTCTCTGGCAGACTGCTATGATGCCCACGATCCTGCCCCACTTCCTGCGATGGATACCTCACGATTCTTCCATCCTCTGGCAAGTCGCGACAACGGATGTCGCTCCACTCTCCTCGACAGACTCCACGTGGCATGTCCTGATGATAGCCACGATTCCACCCCACTACTCTTTGCAACAAACTCGTCCTGACTCTGGGCAGCCCACTGCCAGACGGTTACAGACATCGCTATTAGTCTATTGCTCCCTCCGCCTATAAAAGGAGGACCCTAGATACGTTATTCTCTAAGCTCTATTTTCTATCCCAAAACTCTGCTAAAATTTTCGTTCGAGCACTCCATTCTTGTTGAGGTAGAGAACTGACTTGAGCGTCGGAGGGTCTTACCAGAGCAACCCCATCTCCGATTTAGACTTCTTTTGCAGGTCCCGACGGCGACCGCGACTCCCTCAACTCCAGCTTCTCTGGTGCAGGCGGATTTTTACACCAACAGGATTGGCGCTAGAGGAAGGGGCCTGAACCTTCGTGGTACCCTTGTTCTTAAAGGAGCGCTCAACGGGACCGCCTCTGGTCATCTTCTCCGACATCTACTCCTCCTTCCCCCACTCAATCTTCGCCCGATGCCTCCTCACAAAGCATCCACACGACGATCCTCGGCCTCCGCGGCCAGATCTCAAGCTCCGACCTCACCTCCAGTCTCCCAGCCTCTACCCCCTCCTCCGGCAATGGCGGTTGGCATAGAGATATTCGACCTACTGGTGCAGCAGGTCAGGGGCCTCACTGAAGCTGTGCAGGCCATGCAACAACAGCAGCAGTCGTAGACATCAGTGTGACCGGAAAGGGCGTCGCCAGAACTGCAAAATTCGATGGTGGGACGGGCCACTTGGGCCAACCGCCCAGTCTTTCCCGGAAAGATGAATCCAAGGGTGGAAAGCCCCCAATCAGACCACGACTCCACCCCCGGAAGATCCCTGTCTCCATCCTGCCAAAGGACCCTCGAGACCCGTAGTCAAGAGGATTTCCTGGATCGGAGGCTTCAGGAGATGAATCGACGGATCGAAGAACTCTACCACGCACCCCCCGCTTATGGTGAGGATATTTGTACTGACCCTCGCTTTTCTCAAATGATCATGCAGGAGCCAATCCCGCTAAACTTCAAGCTCCCTCAATTCGAAAGCTACGATGGGACTTCGGACCCGGTTGACCACCTAGAGGCCTTCCGAACAATGATGCTGCTTCATGGCACGCTCGATGCCATCTTATGCCGAGCCTTCCCATCCACCTTGAAGGGAGCGACGAGAAATTGGTACTCAACAATGAAGTCGGGTACCATCTTTTTCTTTGATCAGATGAGCCACAGTTTGTGGCTCATTTCGTTAGCAGTCGGCATCCCCGGAAGGGCTCGGAGTCCCTCATCAACATCAAGCAGAGAGAGGGAGAGTCCATTCGGGCCTACATCAACCGCTTCAATGTCGCCGCACTGGAGGTCCGGAACTTGGACCAGTCGGTAGCAATGGCCGCTTTGAAAGGCGGCCTTCAGAAGAACGACCTTTTATTCTCCCTAGAGAAGAAGTACCCCAAGGATTTTGCTGACTTGTTGGCTCGGACCGAAGGGTATGCCCAAGCGGAAGAAGCCTTCAGGATGAAGGATGAGGAGACCGTGAGAGAGCGACAGGTAGGAGACTCGAGTAAGCCCGCAGTCGAAAAAGGGCCGAGAGAAGCTCGGCCACATTCTCGAACTCCTCCCGGGCACAAGCGCACCCAGACCCCTCCTCGAGCACACAGGCAGGGAAGCCCAGAATGTCGAGCTCGGCAGGGCTCTCCCCCAGGAAGGTTCCGCAACTATGCCCCCCTCAATGCATCGAAAGCCAAAGTACTGATGGAGGTCAGAGAGCAGCTCCCTTGGCCAGAGAGGATGCGCACACACCCCGAGAAGCACAATCCCAACAAGTTCTGCCTCTACCATCGCGACCACGGCCACGACACGAAGGAATGCATCCAGCTCTGAGATGAGATCGAGGAGCTCATCCGGTGAGGTCGACTCAATAGGTTCATTCGATGTCAGCCTGAGGGTAGAGAAGATCGGCCAAGGGCCCTACCGCAGCCCGAGCCGTCGAGGAGGGAAGAGCAACCTGGAGATTGGCCTCCAATTGGGATCATCAACTCCATTGCCGGAGGACCCCAAGGAGGAGCAGACCTTCCACGACCACGGGACTCGAAATGCCTGTAAATATATTACTAACAACTTTACTTTGAATTAAAATTCCTTTTGACTTTGCACGGGCTTGTCACGACTAGGGATAACCCCTTCAAATAATTAAAACAAGGTCATGTTAGGAACAGGAGGAGAACCTCGTCCTAACATAAATAAAATGAAAATCTGATTATTTTAAGATCGGATTGGGGGAGAGGCCCATATAACAGCCCTTAGGTGCCCCCATGACTATGTTAGGAACAGGAGGAGAACCTCGTCCTAACATAAATAAAATGAAGGCCCGATTCTTTTAGATCGGATGGGGGGAGAGGCCCTACAACGCCCTAATGTGCCCCAACAGCCACGTTAGGAACAGGAGGAGAACCTCATCCTAACATGAGTAAAGTCAAAGGCCCGGTTCTTTTAGACCGAATGGGGGGAGAGGCCCTACAATGCCCTAATGTGCCCCCATAGCCATGTTAGAAACAGGAGGAGAACCTCGTCCTAACATGAGCAAAGTCAAAGGCCCGGTTCTTTTAGACTGGATGGGGAGAGAGGCCCTACAACGTCCTAATGTGCCCCCACAGCCATGTTAGGAATAGGAGGAGAACCTCGTCCTAACATGAGCAAAGTCAAAGGCCCGGTTCTTTTAGATCGGATGGGGGGAGAGGCCCTACAATGCCCTAATGTGCCCCCACAGCCATGTTAGGAACAGGAGGAGAACCTCGTCCTGACATGAGCAAAGTCGAAGGCCCGGTCCTTCTAGACCGGATGGGGGGAGAGGCCCTTGCAACGACCCTTGTGTGCCCCCACAGCTCCGTTGGGAACAGGAGGAGAACCTCGTCCTAACCTGAGCTGAGATCGACTATGTCAAGAACAGAAGGAGAACCTCATCCTGACGGTAATAAAAACCCGACTGCCCAACAAGAACGAATGATGGGAAAAGGCCCCTCAGTGGCACCTCTACACTTCTACGCAACCCCGCATAAAGCAAGGGGAGGACCCTCACTCTGAAAAGAGGAGGGAAATTAAAAAGGAAAGCGATGAATTACATTGGCAACAGATGAAAGACAAACTACGTCAAAGACATAGGGGACCTCGTCTCCCCAAAGATGGGAGTTCCTACCGGACACCCCTGGTCTTCAGGAGGGCTCACGACACAGGTCAAGAAAATAATGACTCCTTCGAGGTAATGTGAAGTTCGGACCACCGAGCTCGAGCCCACGGCCATGGACGATAAGAAAATCAAATCAGTGTGGCGATGACTGGGCACCTCCAAACGACATCGATATCGAACAAGTCAAAAGGCAAGAGAAGTTCGGTGGATGATAATTTAATACAATACGTGGACGAGATAACACAAAATCCTCTTTTCATTTCATTCATGAAATATATACTACAAAGCCCAGGAGGCTAAAGGAACAAAAACAAAACAACAAAAACAACAACGACAGCAACAGCGACGACAAACAGACGAGCGACAAAAGAAGACACTTAGAGGAACAAAGGACAAAAAGAGCTCTAAGGGGACCCGACTTCCTTCGACCTCAGACTTTCGGCTTCGACCCTTGCCAGGGAACCCCTTAAACATTCGACTTCTGCTTCCAATTTTCTCTCTCTCATTAATATCTCCATGTATCTTCGATGAAATCGCTGGCTTTCATTTTTCGCCTCTCGACGTCTTTTTCTCAGGATCTCGGATTCTGCCTCCACGTCCTTGACGGTCTGCTGCTCGCATACTAGCTGGATCTTCAATTACTGCAGCTCGGCCTTCCCCTCCCCAAGAGCGACGGATAGTTCTTCTGCGGTCCTCCTCAGGGATTGGAGTTCGTCGGAATCCCGAGCAGAGGCAGACTGAGCCCCCTCAGCTAGCTGCCTTCGAAGGTGGACAACCTCGTCGGTCGCCATCCGGAGCCTCTCCTTGTATTCGTCCACCTGCTTGCGCCAGCCAGCCCGGTATGCATCATAGCTCGCCTCGGCATCCTGGAGTTATTGTTGGAGGTCGGAGACCTTCTTCGACCACTCCCGGTCGCTGTCGGCCTGAGTCAAAAGTCGGGATGAACTTCCCTCTAGCTGGCCAATCCTCTCCTGGGCAGCCGACAGTTCCACCCTGAGAGAACTGATCTTGGCAGCTTGGGCCCAAATTTGGTCGCTGGTGTGCTTTTTGTGTTCCTCAAGCTCCTTCTCAAACTTTGCCTTCCTCCAGCTGTACTCCATGATCCCCTTCACATGGAGATTCTGAAAGTGGGTGGCCTCCACGGTGGCTTCAGAGTGGCTCTCCCTCAACCTGCGGAGTTCGCCTTCCATCTTCTTCGACCTTTTTGTCAAATGGAGGACTTCTTCAGGCGCTGGATCGTGGACTTCAGCGGAATCCCTTGAGGCAAGGGAAGCACTTCGACAGGGCGCTGCCTTCGGGAGGTCAACGTGTTAAGACGCAGCTCATTACAAAGAAGAAGAAAGAAAGAAAGAAAAAGAAGAGAAGAAAAGTCCCCCACAAGGAGGAGACCAATTTTATTGACTGAACATTTCTTGAAGACAAAATAAAGAACAAAAATGGCAATAAAGGAAGAATACAAGGTTAGAGGTCTCGGACCTCAGGATCAACGGGGGGACTCGGCACCTCTGGGGGGTGGTCTGCGGTGGCTGCGACGGCGGTGGAGGGTCCGGCTTCATCCTCGGATGCCTCGTCCAAGAAGCTGAGGTCGAGCTCGGAGAATTTCATGACCATCTTCTCCTGGTAGAGCTTGAACCCTTTATTGAATGCGGCTTGGCCGAACTCAACCTTCAACTTCTTCATTTCGGTGGAAGCCTTGAACTCCTCCACCGCTTGACCCCTGGCCTCCGAGACCAGGGTCGGGATCTGTTCTGCCATGTTGGCAACCTCGGCCTCCACCCTCCTCACCATCTCCTCCAAGGCGGCCTTCTGTTCCATCAAGGTCTGTCTCTCTGTCTCAAGTGCCTCTCGGAGATCGGCTGCCTCGAGGGTCATTTCCTTAAGGTGGGCAGCCTCAGCTTGCTGACCTTCCACTGCCTTGTTTGTCATCTCGATGTTGGTGAGGAGTTGGTGCCCGAGCTGCAAGGATGATCGGAGGGTCAGAATGGGAGCTGAGAAGTTAATTAAATGAAGAAGCAAAAGGAAGAAAGGAAAATAAATCTGCTTACCTCGAGGAAGGCCTCCAGCGAGTCCCAGACTCGTTGTGTAGGATCGACACGGACGATCCTCTGGACGACTTCGGGCAGTGAGCACCCGTCTACCAGCTTTTTTATTAGGTCCCTGTCACTAAAGGGATCATCCCCCTGCTCCTCTTCAGAGCTGCGGGATTCTTCGGTGGCAGCCCGGCAACTGCCGACCCTGCGGGCCAAGGTCTTCCTCCTCTTCCTCCTCTCACCCCCTGGCACCTCCTCAGGATGGGTCTCCGAAGTGGGGACCTCGGTAGGAGAACTCAAACCCCTCGAGGAAGCCCGGGCGGCTGGAAGCTCAGTGTCTGCAAGGACGTCGGTGGCTGAGGTCGCTTGGGCGGGCGCGGCCGAACTCATCCCCTCCACTCTGGTCTTCTTTGCCATCCCGGAGGCCGTGGCGCCCTTTCTTTTGAGAGCCTTCAGGCCCCTGGCAAGCATCTGTGCTTCTTCGGCATCCATGTGTTGGAAAATGTGTCCCAAAAAGCCAATCGTCAAGCTGTTGACGGTTGAGCAATCAAGTATTATAATTGATTTGTTAATAAATAAAATATATTTGGCATCTTCATCATAAGCTTTCATCTTCTAATGAACTCCGTTGTTATGATGAAGTCCTTAGGACTATTTAGATTCGATAAAGAGAGGATTTATCGATTAGTCCTTAAAACTGTTCACGACCAAATGATAGGCTGTTAATAAGGACGACAGCTTCTATCGAGCATAGGTCGCTGTAGGCCATATGGGTTGGTTGTCCTCTTAACCAAGGAGTGTGGAGACACTGGTATGTCATACAGGTGAGATGTAAGGGTACATCATCATTGAACGTGACCAACTCCAGAGCATTCTGCTGTCGAGAATGTCTCTGATGGGATATAGGTATAAGTGTCCCTTAGACTTGAGATCGCCTCAGTGACTTGCAAGCAACTCACTGTGCTTTGGTACTGGACTAACTGAATTTCTAATTCAGGGACGGAAGGCTTCTGGGCACAGTCAAGTACTTGCGAAGTCAGAGTATGATCGAGATGGGATTGACCACTCCAAGAGTTGGAGAAGAATGAGTCGCTGTATTTCAATTTAGCAAAACCTTGGCCAGGGTAATCCATCAGATGGATTTGATATTTTGAAATACAATGTGGACAACCTGATCAGAGTTGACAGTTGAGCTCTGGGGTGTCCTATGATCATTTTGGTCAAGGGGATGAATTATATGAAAACTATATCCGCATGGGTTCTAAGGATGTTGTTCTACACATTCGACCTATCCGGACGTCGGGTACCATTGCTAGATGGTCACTTCGATTGGTATAGAAATTTGTTTCTATGCTACCGACTTAGGTTCGGACCTATGAGGTCACACACATTAGAGTTCATGATCCGATCGGATGGTTGATCAACGATTAAGAATCATTATAGGGTTAAATAATCAATACGATTGACATTTAACCCAGTGCAAGTGTTGCAGGAGGATCGATTAGCAATTTGATTGCTAATTGGCTTAATTTGATTAATCCAATGGGCTAAGATTAAGTCTAATTAAATATGATTTAATTAGATTTAGTTTGGGCTTGATTGGATCAAGTCCAATTGGTTTATTGGATAAGCCAAGTGCAAGGAAAGACTAGTCCTAGTTCAACTAGGACTTGGGTCAATCTAATTTCTAATTTGATTAGAAAATTAAATCAGATTTAAATCTAATTTAATCTGATTAAATTAGGTTCTTAATTAGGTTAAGACCTATTTTAATTAGGTTGATCTAATTTTGATTTGATTTGGTTTGGGAAATCAAATTAAAACAAGTTATGAGACAGAATCCTAGTAGGACTAGGATTCCACCTTGCGCCACATAAACCTTCTCCACGCCCTCTCTCTTATTCAACGCCAATCTTCACTTATTTTGTGCGACAAAAGCCCTCTCCCAGATCTCTCCCACGTTCACAAAAGGTCTCCTCTCTTCTTTCTTACATGGAAGGTGATTTGGATCAAATCTAAAAGGAATAAGTTTGGATTTCGAATTCTATGAGATAGAGTTTTAGAAATCCAAAACTCTTTCAATTTTGCACCAAATTTATCCAAATTTTTTTTGGAATTTTCGTGGCTTTTAGGGTTTACATTATACACTTTTTTCTAGTGATCCATTCATGAAAATATGGAGGAGGTGCTCAAGAGTTGGGCGTCCCTTAACTTGCCATGTTTGGATAAGCCTTGACTAGGTGTTTGACCTAGACAAGGACTCTATCATATCTCTCTATATAAGACGAGTTTCTTTGTGAAATTTTAAGGGGAGATAGATACTTGAGAGGTCTTTCTGTCATCCAAAAATCAGAGAGAAATACCTTTGGGTCGTGGAGATATAAAAGATACAAGTTTGGGTGTCTAGAGAGAAAAATGTGAAGAAGAAGAGGGTCTTCTTCTAGGGTTTTTATTTTCATATCTTTCCTCCTTCTATCTTGAGTTTCCTGAGAGCATCTTAGATCTGAAACTCCTCCTTCTACTTTCCATCTTTGAAAGAGTCCAAATCAAGAAGAAGGAGGCACCTGATCAACCATCAAAGAAAAATCAGCGCAGTACTAGCATACTGTGCTGATTTCCTGAAGCAGGACTTCTAATTGAGATTCGTGGGCTCGTGTGGACGACTCCTAGAGGCCGGACGCATGTGCGGCTTGCAACATCATCCTCAAGCCCAGATCAGCAAGGTTAGAATGTCTAACTTGCAAGGTAATAGATCTGATCTATTATTTAATACATACATTAGATGTAGTATAGAAACATGTTGATATGATCAACATGTAGTTCATGCTTTATTTATATATTTTAATTTTTGATTTAATACCATGTAATAATCATGTAATAGGATCTTAGATCTAGGGATTTTTTGATTTTAGAAAATAAATTTTAATTTATTTTAGTCTTCTGCTGTATGATCTTGAAAAAGTTTCAAGATCTAACCCTCTTTTTCAAGATCTAACCCTGAAACCCTAGATTTGGTTCCTACACCATGCCTAAAAAAAAAAAAAAAAAAGAGAGAAGAGAGAAAAAGAAGAAAAAGAGAAAGAGGGCGTGAAAAAGAAAAAAAGAAGAGAAGTAGGAGAAAGAGAGGAAAGGAAAGGAAAAGAAGAAAAGAAAAGGAGAGATGAAATACTGACGGGATCCAGGGGGCTCAAGCCGATGTTGAACAGAAACTGCTCCTTCAGGAGGTTGGAGAGAGAAAGAGTTAGATATTCAAGGAGTTTCTGGGAGGCTTGATGATCGTCCCCCCCCAGGCTGGGCACCCGGCTGACGGAGTCCCTCGGGGAGCCCCAAGGGGGCAACCCTAGACTCAAGGTCGGGCATCAAACATAAAGAAACTTCCCCTTCTAATTATGGATAGAAGAGGGGGCACCTTTCAGCAACCCCTTTCTACCGAACTGTGGGGAGAAGTACCACCAGTCTTTCATCGTGGGATGATGCTTGAAGGTGTAGAAGTATCTAAACAAGGAAAGGGTGGGCTGGACTTCGACTATATGACAAAGAGAGAGGAACCCTATCAAAAACCTAAAGGAGTTCGGTGCAACCAAAGCCAGAGAAATGTCCAAAAATCGAAAAAGAGCAATGACAAAAGGTGGAAGAGGGAGCCGAAGTCCGGCACGGAAGGCCTTCTGGTACAGACAGAAGCAGCCGGGGGGAGGGGCACTAGCCCGGTCGGATGAGCTAGGAAGTTCCAGTTCGTATTCTGGAGGAACCCCATACTGAACTCTTATCAGTTGGAGTTCGTCCGGAGTCAGAGAATAAGGAATGGCATCCACTGCAAAAATCGGACGAGGTTCAGCTCTAGCTACTGGTTCATCTACCGCCTGAGGACTCTAGGAGACCGAGATAGACGAACTCCTAGAGCCGCTAGAAGAAGAAACCCTGGAAGACATCTAGAATCACACGAAGACCACTTACAGAGGCAAAATCCCTAAAAAATGGAGAAAATCATGGACAAGGTCTTGGGGGCCTGATGTGCAGAGCAAGAGGAAGAAAGATCGAACGGCAAAAGGAAGAACAAAAAGAGGAAGGAGTTCCGAGACTAACCTAAGCGATTCGGAGAGGTGCGAAGGTGCGGAAATGGGGACGGCTCGAGGAACGCCTAAGGCTGGAAAGGGTGCTGAGAAAAATCGAAGTTCTCAGGGAGAAGAAGGGCGCCAGAAAGAGATCGTCGGATAGAGCGGGACTCTTGGAGGAGGAGTGCGGGTTTAAATAGGCCCCGAGATCCGACATAATGACGATTGCGAATCCCCTCTAACCGGTCTCTTTTCGCCGCGTGTCCCACTCACCATAGCAGGCGATTAAAAAGTGGCAAACAACGGATAGAGCCTTTATTGTGCCACGTCTTGAGCACCGTTCCGCTGCAGGTTCTAAAAGAGCCTCTTCGGATCGCCTCGATTTGAAAAGACTCCAGCGCATGCGCATTGAATGCCAAAATATCTGAGGGTAATTGCGCGCTGACATCAAGGAAGCAACTTCGGCTGTGATAATCTCTCTGTACTTCCTTCATTCAAACTTCGAACTCAGAAGTAGGGGGACTGGTGTTGGGTATAAAATACCCTCAGCTGAAGTTCTTGACAGGATTGACCCTCCCAGGACTCCTCCGACTTTCGACCGTAGATGGTATCTCTCCGGACTTCTCCAACAGCTGGATTCCCACAGTGCTGACTGAATTCCCCCGACGGATGAACTCCCACTGCACCACCCGAGCTCCTTCAACATGAGTTTTCCCAGTCATCTATTAAGCCACCCCAAGTGCTCACTGAGCTCCGCCGCCAGTCGACTTTCTACGACTATCAGCTGTTCCCTGAATCCCTTCCAGACTTCTTCCAGCCAGGTTCAACTCCAATCCGAACTACCCCGGACTTCATCAATGGCTGAACTTCTCCAACGGTAGATTCCTACAACTACCAGATTTCATCCGGACTCCTACGGGAGCCGGGCCTCGTCCCTGACTTCGGCTGCAGGCGGACTTCGCCCGGACTCCTACGGGAGCCGGGCTCCGCCCACGACTTCACTTACAGGTAAACTTCGTCCAGATTCCTACGGGAGCCGGACTTCACCCACAACTCCAATTGCAGGAAGACTCCGCCCAGACTCCTACGGGAGCCGGGCCTCGTCCCCTACTCTGGCTGCAGGCAGACTTCGTCCGGACTCCTACGAGAGCCGGACTCGGTGCCCGACTTCAACTGCTAGTAAGTTTCATCCAGACTTCTACGGGAGCCGGACTTCGCCCCTGATTTAATTGCAGGAAGACTCCGCCTGGACTCCTATGGGAGCCGGGCCTCGTCTCCGACTTCGATTGCAGGCAGACTTCGCCCGAACTCCTACGGGAGCCGGACTCCGCCCGCGACTTCGGCTGCAGGCAGACTTCGTCTGGACTCCTACGGGAGCCGGACTCGGTCCCCGACTTCAACTGCTGGTAAGTTTCATCCGGACTCCTACGGGAGCCGGACTTCGCCCCTGATTTAATTGTAGGAAGACTCTGCTCGGACTCCTATGGGAGCCGGGCCTCGTCCCCGACTCCGACAGCAGGCAGACTTCGCCCGGACTCCTTCGGGTGCCGGACTCCGCCCGCGACTCCGGCTACAGGCAGACTTCATCCGGACTCCTACGGGAGCCGGACTCGGTCCCCGACTTCAACTGCTGGTAAGTTTCATCCGGACTCCTACGGGAGCCGGACTTCACCCACAACTCCAATTACAGGAAGACTCCGCCCGGACTCCTATGGGAGCCGGGCCTCATCCCCAACTCCGGCTGCAGGCGGACTTCGCCCGGACTCCTACGGGAGCCGGGCTCCGCCCACGACTTCACTTACAGGTAAACTTCATCCGGACTCCTACGGGAGCCAGACTTCACCCACAACTCCAATTGTAGGAAGACTCTGCCTGGACTCCTACTGGAGCCGAGCCTCGTCCTCGACTCCAGCTGCAGGCAGACTTCGTTCGGACTCCTACAGGAGCCGGACTCGGTCCCCGACTTCAACTGCTGGTAAGTTTCGTCCGGACTCCTACGGGAGCCAGACTTCGCCCCTGATTTAATTGCAGGAAGTCTCTTCCCGGACTCCTATGGGAGCCGGGCCTCATCCCCGACTCCGACTGCAGGCAGACTTCGCCCGGACTCCTACGGGAGCTGGACTCTACCTGCGACTCCAGCTGTAGACAGACTTCGTCCGGACTCTTACGGGAGCCGGACTCGGTCGCCAACTTCAACTGCTGGTAAGTTTCGTTCGGACTCCTACGGGAGCCGGACTTCACCCCTGATTTAATTACAGGAAGACTCCACCCGGACTCCTATGGGAGCCGGGCCTCGTCCCCGACTCCGGCTGCAAGCAGACTTCGCCCGGACTCCTACGGGAGCCGGGCCTCATCCCCGACTCCGACTGCAAGCAGACTTCGCCCGGACTCCTACGGGAGCCAGACTCCGTCCGCGACTCCGGCTGCAGGCAGACTTCGTCCGGACTTCTATGGGAGCCGGACTCGGTCTCCGACTTCAACTGCTGGTAAGTTTCATCCGGACTCCTACGGGAGCCAGACTTTGCCCCTGATTTAATTGCAGGAAGACTCCACCCGGACTCCTACGGGAGCCAGGCCTCATCCCCGACTCCGGCTGCTGGCAGACTTCGCCCGGACTCCTACGGGAGCCGGACTCCGCCTGCGACTCCTGCTGCAGGCAGACTTCGTCCGGACTCCTACGGGAGCTGGACTCGGTCTCCGACTTCAACTGCTGGTAAGTTTCGTCCGGACTCCTACGGGAGCCAGACTTCGCCCCTGATTTAGTTATAGGAAGGCTCCGCCCGGACTCCTATGGGAGCCCAGCCTTGTCTCCGACTCCGGCTGCAGGTAGACTTCGCCCGGACTCCTACGAGAGCCAGACTCTATCCATAACTCCAATTATGGGAAGACTCAGCCCGAACTCCTACAGGAGTCGGATCTCATCTCTGACTCCGACCGTAGGAAGACTCCATCCGGACCTTATCCCCAACCTCAACTGCTGGAAGGCTTCGCCCGGACTCCTACGGGAGCCAGGCTCCACCCTCGACCTTGACTATTGGTAAACTCCGTCTGAACTCCTAAGGGAGCCCGACTTCGCCCTGACTTTGATTGCAGGTAGACCTCACCCGGGCTCCTACGGGAGCCAGACCTCGTCTCCGACTCCGACTGTGGGAAGACTCCGTCTGAACTCTTACAGGAGCCGGACCTCATCCCCAACTTCGGCTGAAGGAAGACTTCATCCGGACTCCTACGGGAGCCAGACTCCGTGCTCCTCTCAAACGGGTAGCTAACCACCTCTCTCCACCAGACACTCCAGTCGAACTTCAGCCGACAGGCCTGCACTCCCTGGCATGACGCAGCAACGACCACGATCCTGCCCCACTTCCTGCGATGGATTCCGTGTGGCCCCATCACTCCCTGGTGGGCCGCAGTAACGGCCACGACTCTGCTCCACTTCCTGTGATGGATTTCATGCAGCTCCATTACTCCCTGACAGACCGCTATGATGCCCACGATCCTGCCCCACTTCCTACGATGGATACCGCACGATTCTTCCATCCTCTGGCAAGTCGCGACAACGGACGCCGCTCCACTCCCTGCAACAGACTCCACGTGGCATGTCCCGATGATAGCCACGATTTCACCCCACTACTCTTTGCAACAAACTCCTCCTGACTCTGGGCAGCCCACTGTCAGATGGTTACAGACATCGCTATCAGTCTATTGCTCCCTCCGCCTATAAAAGGGGGACCCCAGATACGTTATTCTCTAAGCTCTATTTTCTATCTCAAAACTCTGCTAAAATTTTCGTTCGAGCACTCCATTCTTGTTGAGGCAGAGAACTGACTTGAGCATCGGAGGGTCTTGCCGGAGCAACCCCACCTTCGGTTTAGACTTCTTTTGCAGGTCCCGGCAGCGACCGTGACTCCCTCGACTCCAGCTTCTCCGGTGCAGGCAGATTTTTGCACTAACAGGATCCATTTAAATACTCACAAATCAGCCCACATAGTTTCATAAATTTACTTTAAGGATTCTTGATCAAATCAAGATGAATAAAATCAAGAAATTTTTTTTTGATTTAATCAAGTCATAAATTAAGCATCCAACTATCGGAGGTCATTGAATCAAATTTAATTAGATTTAAATCAAGTGTAGGAATTGGCTAAAGCTTATCATATAAGCATACCAATAACAAGAGGAATTGGGTTCACCTAGATGCTAGTAAGGTTAATGTGAATCCAATAGGATTTCTCTAAATCCATATAAATTGATGCTTTATAAGCTTAATTTTAACTAATCCAGATCTTTTCTTTTTATGTATAAGCTCATAGATTTAATTTTATTTGGTAGTGAGATATATCATAATCTCTATCATAGGTATCACTAAAATCCCTTGCAGAGGGTTGGAACAGTTCCATTCTAACTCGATAAGGATCATTGATCTAGAATGATCCTTTTGAGCTCTCACAATCCATTAGTGACATCTAGCAATATGTAGTAATAACCCAGCAAAATCAAAATAGAATCTCTAGGTATAGTTAATGTATGATACAGTCCCTCTATCGTGAATCCCGACTAGATGGCAGGTCATGGATAAGTCATCAAATCTCATCATCAGTCATATAATAGATCCGATAAGCTCAAGTCCAATAATGATTCCAAATAAAAATTCTTTTCTATCAATCACACTACTATAGCCATAGACTTATGGACTCAGCTTTTCAAATCTTATAGGACTACTCCTCTCTATCAAGGTCAATAGATCCCATCTAGATGCACATGTTGCTCTCATAGCTCAACCAACTAAAGCCAACATTCACTATAAAAATTTAGAATTTAGTTAATGCTTATGTGTAGTAAAACTACAATAGTCTTACTATGAGCAACTGTGACACCGCAGGTCAAAGGACTAGTCACACAACTACAGCATCGAGATGATCACTAACAATTAGATAGAAATCCATGCGATCTCTTGTATGGTCATACTCAGTACTAATTGTTCTGTAATAATACCCGTACTTATTGCTCAGTGTCTCTACACCATAGACTAGAGACTCATCTATCTCGAAGAAAGTGAACCGTATGTCGATCTATCTAGATCGATCTCTATCCTCATGACTATCCTATAATCAGGAGTAATTTAGGAATCATTCATATAGATCTTTAATTCTTAATAGTTGAAAATATATATCGTAACATCAATTTCAAGAAGGATTTAAGAACACATAACACTTGAATGAAAAAAAAAATATTCTTTATTGATTAAATTAATATTTTAAGTATAAATTTATATCATGAAATGAATAATATGTCAGCCAACAATTGACTTATAAGACATACATCTAACAATCTCCTATTTAGACTAAAGTCAATTGGTCACTAATCTAAGCTCCATCTTCTCAAGGTGAGCTTCCATTTTGGATTGGCTCAACTACTTTATTAGTGGATCTACCATATTATCCATGGAGTCTACTCTTCGCACCTTGACATATTGATTCTCGACGTAGTCACGTTGTTGGGAAATATGTCTCAAAAGTCAATCGTCAAGCTGTTGACGGTTGAGCAACCAAGTATTGTAATTGATTTGTTAATAAATAAAATATATTTGGCATCTTCATCATAAGCTTTCATCTTCTAATAAACTTCGTTGTTATGATGAAGTCCTTAGGACTATTTAAATTCGATAAAGAGAGAATTTATCAATTAGTCCTTAAAACTGTTCATGACCAAATGATAAGCTGTTAATAAGGACGACAGCTTCTATCGAGCATAGGTCGCTGTAGGCCATATGGGTTGGTTGTCTTCTTAACCAAGGAGTGTGGAGACACTGGTATGGCATACAGGTGAGATGTAAGGGTACATCATCATTGAACGTGACTAACTCCAGAGTATTCTGCTGTCGAGAATGTCTCTGATGGGATATAGGTATAAGTGTCCCTTAGACTTGAGATCACCTCAGTGACTTGCAAGCAACTCACTGTGCTTTGGTACTGGACTAACTGAATTTCTAATTTAGAGACGGAAGGCTTCTGGGCACAGTCAAGTACTTGTGAAGTCAGAGTGTGATCGAGATGGGATTGACTACTCCAAGAGTTGGAGAAGAATGAGTCACTGTATTTCAATTTAGCAAAACCTTGGCCAGGGTAATCCATCAGATGGATTTGATATTTTGAAATACAATGTGGACAACCTGATCAGAGTTAACAGTTGAACTCTAGGGTGTCCTATGATCATTTTGATCAAGGGGATGAATTATATGAGAACTATATCCACATGGGTTCTAAGGATGTTGTTCTATACATTCGACCTATCCGATCGTCGGGTACCATTGCTAGATGGTCACTTCGATTGGTACAAAAATTTATTCCTGTACTACCAGCTTAGGCTCAGAGCTATGAGGTCACACACATTAGAGTTCATGATCCGATTGGATGGTTGATCAACGATTAAGAATCATTCTAGGGTTAAATGATCAATACGATTGACATTTAACCCAGTGCAAGTATTGCAGGAGGATCGATTAGCAATTCGATTGCCAATTGTCTTAATTTGATTAAGCCAATGGGATGAGATTAAGTCTAATTAAATATGATTTAATTAGTTTTATTTTGAGCTTGATTGGATCAAGTCCAATTGGTTTATTGGATAAGCCAAGTGCAAGAAAAAACTAGTCCTAGTTCAACTAGGATTTGGGTCAATCTAATTTCTAATTTGATTAGAAAATTAAATCAGATTTAAATCTAATTTAATCTGATTAAATTAGGTTCTTAATTGGGTTAAGACCTATTTTAATTAGGTTGATCTAATTTTGATTTGATTTGGTTTGGAAAACCAAATTAAAACAAGTCATAAGATAGAATCCTAGTAAGACTAGGATTCCACCTTGCACCACATAAGCCTTAGCCTTCCCCACGCCCTCTCTCTCATTCAATGCCAATCTCCTCTTATTTTGTGCAACAAAAGCCCTCTCCCAGGTCTCTCCCACGTTCACAAAAGGTTTCCTCTTTTCTTTCTTACATGGAAGGTGGTTTGGATCAAATAAAAAAGGAATAAGTTTGGATTTCGAATTCTATGAGATAGAGTTTTAGAAATCCAAAACTCTTTCAATTTTGCACCAAATTTATCCAAATTTTTTTTGGAATTTTTATGGATTTTAGGGTACACATTGTGCACCCTTTTTTGATAATCCATGCACAAAAATATGGAGGAGGTGCTCAAGAGTTGGGCGCCCCTTAACTTGCCATGTTTGGATAAGCCTTGACTAGGTATTTGATCTAGACAAGGACTCTATCATATCTCTCTATATAAAATGAGTTTCTTTATGAAATTTTAGGAAACGATAGAGGTTTGAGAGATATTTGTGTCATACAAAAATTAGAGAGAAAGACCTTTGGGTTGTGGAGATATAAAAGATGCAAGTTATGGTGTCTAGAGAGAAAAACGTGAAGAAGAAGAGGGTCTTCTTCTAGGGTTTTTTGTTTTCATATCTTTTCTCCCTCCATCTTGAGTTTTCTGAGAGCGTCTCAGATCTGAAACTTCTCCTTTTACTTTCCATCTTTGAAAGAGTCTAAATCAAGAAGAAGGAGGCACCTGATCAACCATCAAAGAAGGATCAGCGCAGTACTAGCATACTGTGCTGATTTCCTGAAGTAGGACTTCTGATCGAGATTCGTGGGCTCATGTGGATGACTCCTAGAGGTCGGATATGTGTGCGGCTTGCAACATCATCCTTAAGCTCAGATCAGCGAGGTTAGAGCATCTAACTTGCAAGGTAATAGATCTGATCTATTGTTTAATACATACATTAGATGTGGTATAGAAACATGTTGATATGATCAACATGTAGTTCATGCTATATTTATATATTTTAATTTTTGATTTAATGCTATGTAATAATCATGTAATAGGATCTTAGATCTAGAGATTCTCTAGTTTTAAAAAATAAATTTTGATTTATTTTAGTCTTCCACTGTATGATCTTGAAAAAGTTTCAAGATCTAACCCTGAAACCCTAGATCTGGTTCCTACACGCGTATGATATAAAACCACCATTCAATGTGCTTTGATTTTTAATGAGTCTGGAGCTTCTTAGTAAGTGCTATGGGTCCATTATTGTCGCAGTACAGTGGTATGGCATCCGATATCATTATAACGAGTTTCATGGTAAACTTTTGAACTAGAAGCTTTCGTTTACAGCATCCGAAGTGGCAATATACTCAGCCTCTCTGATCGAATCTGCGATGATGCTCTACTTGGAATACTTTCAGTGGACTGTACTATCATTACAAATGAACACATACCTCGATGTAGACTTTCTATCATTAGGATCCGATATGAAGTTCGAATCTGTATAACTCTCAATCCATAATTCAAGTACTCTTTCAAAGATCAAGAATAAATTCTTAGTCTTTTGTAAGTACTTAAGAATGTTTTTCATAGCTATCTAGTATTGATCATCTAGATTCGACTAATACTTATTTATGATACTCACAGCAAGAACAATATCAGATTGAGTACACAGCATGGCATACATGAGGCTCTCTATCGTCAAAGCATAAGGGATCCTATTCATGTGCTCGATCTCTTCAAAAGTGATAGGACACATCATCTTAAAGAGTCAAATACCATACCTAAGGGGCAGCAAACACCTTTTTGAGTTTTTCATGTTGCACTGCTTCAGCACTTTCTCTATGTACAGCTTGGTGATAGGTCAAGCATCCTTCTAGATCTATCTCTATAGACCTTTATCTCAAAGCTATAGGACATTTCTCCTAAGTCTTTCATAGAAAATTTTATAGATAATGAAGCTTTGATCGAGGTCAGCATAGGAATACATTCCTAATAAGGAGAATATCATCCACGTACAGTATGAGGAAGACAAGCGCACTCTCACTGATCCTTTTATAAACATATGATTCTTCATTTTTGATGAAACTAAATGATTTGATCACATCATCGAAATGAAGATTCCAACTTCGAAAAGTCTGCTTCATTCCATAGATGGACCTTTGCAACTTATAGACATAGTGATCACTATTACTAGACGTGAAACCCAAAGACTGCTTCATATAGATATCTTCCTCAAGATATCAATTTAGAAAAATAATTTTTATATTCATTTGTCAGATTTTATAATCATAGTAAGTTGAACAACAAATAATATGCGGATGAATTTCAGGATGGCCATAGGTGAAAAGTTATCATGATAGTCAATACCTTCGCACTGACTATAACCCTTCACCACCAGCCTTGCTTTATAAGTCTCTACCTTACCATCAGCACCTATTTTCCTTCTATAGATTCATTTACACCCAATGGAAATAATTTCTTTAGGTGGATCCACTAAGGTTTATATCTGGTTCGAGTGCATTAAGTCAATTTCTAACTTCATTGCATCTAATCATTTTTCAAAATCGATGTCAGACATCACCTCGTCAAAAGTACTAGGATCATCACCATGATCCCTATCTCTCATAAGGAATACTTCCTCTACATCCTCTTTGAGCATACCCATGTATCTTTTAGGGTCAGTTTTTTATCTCTTGACATAGGCTGGACATCTCCAAGTCTTAAGGTAACCTAGACTCGATTTCTTACCATACCATATCTCATATGGTGTGGTAGGAATGGATTTAGAAAGAACTCTATTTAAAATATGCATTACGATAAGTAAAGCATATCCCTAAAGAAATATGGATAAATCAGTGAAGCTCATCATGGATCAGACCATATCTAATAGGGTCCTATTTCTTCTTTCAGATATCCCATGGAGTTGAGGTGTGCCGGGAGGAGTCTATTGAGAGATTATGCCATTCTCCTTAAGATATCTTAGAGATTTAGTACTTAGATATTCTCCTTCTTGATCAGATCGAAGGACTTTGATGGGTTTATCTATTTGCTTCTCTACCTCATGTCTGAATCCTCTGGACCTTTCAAAGACTTCAGACTTATGTTTTATAAGAAATATATACCTGTACCATGATAGATCATTAGTAAAGATAATGAAGTAGCTATAACCATCACTGATCTGTACATCAAATGGGCCACACATGTCGGTGTGTACCAGGACTAGTAACTCAGTGGCCCTTTCTTCTTATCCCACAAAAGATAACCTAGCTATTTTTCTTCAAAGATATGATTCATAGGCCAAAATTGACTTAGATTTAACCAAGTCAAGGATCTCATTCTTTTTCAATCTATTTATCCTATCCTCTCCAATATGGCCAAGCCTATGGTGCCATAAGTACTTATGATTAAACTCATTTTTAGGTCTCTTTTGGCCTACGGTACTCATTACTTGCTCATTTAGGATCACATTAGCATCAATATGTAAGTGATAAAGACTGTCTATCAAAAAATTAGATGCAACTAATTTATTTCATAAATAAATAGAATAAAATTTTTTATTAAATTAAAAAATAAATTCATCCTGTGCTAGTATAGAGATTGAAATCAAATTTTGGCTAGCTACAAAAATAAAATAATAATCTTTTAAATCTAATCTAAAGTCTGACGGTAATAAAAGAGGATAGGTTCCAACGATTTCTGCAGCAACTTTTGCTCTATTGTCAATCCGAAGGATCATGTCATTTTACCTCAACCTCCTACTTCTTATTAGATCTTACATTGAAATACATATATAAGCACTAGAATTAGAGTCCAATATCCAACTAGAAGTAGAAGAAATTATTAGGTTAGATTCTATTATGAGCGTACCTTCATGCTGGCTCTGTAACTCATTTCACATTGAAGCTAGTACATAGCACTTTATCCTAAGGTCATCATCTATCCATTTATTCAGAGTAGCTCTTTTCTCTGTTGTAGGATGAGTTGATAAGGTTGGGGTGTCCTGATCAAGTATATTATCAATCTTCTCAGATGTCAGGACTATCTTGAGATTTTTAAGCCTGTCTTTAAAATTTGTTCCAATTAGATGGTTGGTTTCAAGGATATGGATTAGTGGATTAGAGGCCAACATTATTTATTTGTGAGAATAAATATTTTAGTTAGATATTTATACTTAAATTTATATTTGCTCTAGAGATTTTTAGATGCAAATAGTCTCTCACTATTTTTTTAGATTTTGACACACTTCGGATGGAAAATAAAAATCCGACGTGATCAATGCAAGGTTTCTAGTGGGTGCTGTGGTCCCACCGATGCCGTGCACCTCACCTAACAGTTATTGGTGACATGCACACTGATGCATAGACAACTCTTTGTCTGGATACTTCTTTGAGCATATTGTAGCAACTTGATCTCTAAGTCATGTAAGCTCAGATAACATATATTGTTTCACTCCTTAGTTAAGCTAGACCCACCATTTATAAGTAGATATGAAGCCATCATTGAGTTCCTCAGATAATATACATTGGGCCCAACCCCACCTTCACCCTGGAGCAACTCTTTGCTAGTAGAGTGGTTGTATGTTTTCGATGCAACTGAACTACTATGACTAGTCGAGAATAGTCAATGCCAATACCATGCTTGCACTTCTACAACAGTGGAAGACTATAAGGCTTAATATTGATTGAAAAGGTTTAGATCAAGTCTCACCTAATCAATCATCATAGGATCGATCTAATTGGTATGAGCTAAACCAAAGTATCTTAGCAACTAATGAATCCAATCATCCAATTGGCCAGATAAGTAAGATCGGTGGAAGGGTACACAATTAACTCATTGTAGACTTAATTATTTAGGTGAGTAGCCTCCTAATTAAAAATCACTGATCGAGGCTTATCTTAGACACCAAATGATTTATTGATTTTAACTAGTTAGCTTAGGTGAATCAGATTTGAGCCATAAAATCAAATTAGGTCCTTAGGTTGACTCGATTCTACATGTGGGATTTGATCGACTCAGTCTACAATACTTGTAGAATTATAAGCTCAATTGATCTACCCCAAATCAATACTTGGTTTAATCAATAGCTACATCGATTTTGACCTAATATGATTTAATCATGACTTAAGATGCAATCTAATTACATGACTTAATGCAAAACTATCTATGCCCAATGATTCATGCATGCACTAATTTTAGATCATAATAATAATTTTTAAATCTAAATTTATTGTATAAAAAGTAAGTTTTTGGTTCTTGAAATACTTTTCGAACATGCTTGCAATCATATATCATATATATAAAAAATTTTAGATTTTTTAAAAATCAATTTCATATCTAAACATACCATCATATATCACATACATAAAAAATTTAGATCATAGATATTTAATTTCTAACCCATGCATGTTTTCATATACCGCATATATGAATAAAAATTAGAACTAAAATACTTTTTAGATCTGAACATAAACACATACATCACATGTATGAATCAAAATCAAAATTTTAAAAATAATATTCAAAATGTTTATCTATTTTCATACATATGAACATGTGGCTCTGATATGACTGTTGGATTTTCTACAGGTGCTAGTGTATGTAGATTTTAAAATTTTTTTAAATTCAAAATATAGTAAAAAAATTAGATTAAAAATATTTTTAATCTAAGTATGCATTTATCATATGAAAGCACCTATGGATCAAATTCATATACTAAAATTAACATAAACTGATTTTAGGATGAATAAAGAAAAGCCTATGATCAATTCATATACCTGAATCGCTTTATCTTTGCCTCAAAGCTGTAACTGGGATTGAATCCAATTCAATCCCTGGATCTAGGGTTGAGCCAATTCTGAATCAACAGTACAAGCATTCTACCTCTATGAGTATCCATAGGGCCGATCTGAATTATTTCTCTTGAATTCTACTTGCTTGAACCGAAGGCCTGAGTAAGCTTGAACCAAGTCTGGATAGGGATCAACCCTTGAACCCTTTTGATCTTTTTTTTTTGATTCTCGAAGAAGAAAATAACTTTTTTTGACTTCTTAATTAATCAAGAAGAATAACAACTAAGAAGTGGTTATAACAAACTTCTAACAAACTTGAGAGGAAGAAGAAAAAACCAACAATCTTGGCACCAACCTTTGACACCAAGGAAGAAGATGCTGCTCACCTCTCTTCTAGATCCAATAGGGGATGCCTAGAGAGAGAGGGGGTATGGGTTAGAGAGAGAAAGAAGAGGGGAGATGTTGGGCATAATAAGGGTGGTGGCAAGGAAGAGAGATTATGTGATATTATGAGAGGTAGGGCTAGGGTCCTTTAAATAGATAACATAAGGGTGTCCTAATCAAATTAGGATCTCTCCTCCTAATTATACTAGAAGTCCTAATTTTAAAACACTGGGACCAAGTAAATGGGGTACCACCCATTATTGACCTACGCCCACACCCAGTGCTGGGCATCCCATCATATGGGATCTATTTAAATACTCATAAATCAGTCTACATGGTTTCATAAATTAATTTCAAAGATTCTTGATCAAATCAAGATGAATAAAATTAAGAAACTCTTTCTTGATTTAATCCAAGCCATAAATTAAGTATCCAACTATTGGAGGCCATTGAATCAAATTCAATTAGATTCAAATCAAGTGTAGAAATTGATTAAAGCTTATTATATAAGCAAATCAACTACAAGAGGAATTGGGTTCACCTAGGTGCTAGCAAGGTTAACATGAACCTAACAGGATTTCTCAAAATTCATATAAATTGATGCTTCATAAGCCCAATTTTAACTAATCCAGATCTTTTTCCTTTACGTGTATCTTCATAAGTTCAATTCTATTTGATAGTGAGACATACCATGATCACTATCATATATATCACTGAATCTCTTTCAGTGGATCGAAATAGTTTCACTTTAACTCGACAAAAATCATTGATCCAGAATGATCTATTGAGCTTTCACAATCTTTCAGTGATATCTAACAATATATAGTGGCAACCTAACAAAATCGAAATAAAATTTTTAGATGTAGTTAATATATGATACAGTCCCTCTATCGTGAGTTCCGACTAGATGGCAGATTATGGATAAATCATCAAACCTCATCATCAGTCATATGATAGATTCAATCAGCTCAAGTCCAATAGTGATTCCAAAAGAAAACTTTTTTCTATCAATCACATTACTATGGCTATAGACTTATAGACTCAGCTATTCAAATCTCATAGGACTACTCTTTGAAAGAATAATACCCTACAAGCTAATTACATATGGGATGTGAGAGGATTTTTTTATAATTTATTTTTCAGACTCATATAATTGATATTAATATTATTAATAAAATAGATATTTTTGATTCATTATATGCTGTATCTTATTATTTTTAAGATTATAATGAATCTCATAGGTCTGAATAATGGTTTTAGGGCTGTGATGAGATCACACCAATGAGATCTAAAACTTTGATAGTCATGACTTAAAATATTTTCAATCATTGGTTCATTGAGTCAGAGATCAATGATATCGATAAGATTGGCATGTCCTATGTATGCTCGAGATGAGGGTGGTTAATCTCACAACCACTTATATGGTGTCACTAATATAAAGATGTGGGTGCTCATTAGAGAATGAGTTCACTGAATAGACCTGTGAGAGAACATCTGATGGAGTCTTATTTATATGTTAGTTGATGATTCTCTAGTGGGAGTTATGTAAGTGATCCTTTGACCTGAGATTGCTATGGTACCTTGTGTACATGATCCATATTTTAGTTCACTTCCTAACTTGATTCTTTGATCCTTGTATGGGATGTTTTGAATGTGGTAAAGTATGTATAGAGGTTGTGAGTGATCAATAAGGGATCAGTCACTCTTAATAAGAGGAGTGAACATCCTATGTGATCTTATAGATCAATATTGTGAAAGTCTTTGGCCAAAGCAGAATGATAATTAGAAAAAAAATTTTGATGTATCATCAACTAAATCATCATCTTTTGATCGAGATATATATAGATAAATAATTAAATTTGATATATTTTCATGCCCACAGCTCATCTGGAATGTTGTTTGACTGAAAGATTGAATTACATGGTAACTTACCACTGAAGGATATTTTGATAATTTTGATCAAAATTTTAAATCTTTTGGATAGTTATGACACATTGATAGGCATCAATCTTGACTTGTAGACTCATCAAAATTAAAAAAGTTTAATTTAAAAATTAATTAGAAAGAGTTCTAGTTGTTTGGTACTCTTTGGCTAACCTAATCTGATCAGATTAGGATTACGTCGAGAGTCTGGATCTACCGCTGGTTAAATTTAAAATCCAATAGATTGCATACTTTGAGATTTGATCTTGATCTAATTTGATTAAGATTTAATATAAATTTTAAGAATTAATTTGATATGCTAGCATATTGTATTAACCCAAGTTCCTAAATTGGTTCAGTTCAAAGTGTTTAAGCTAAACTAGACCAGTTGTCTTTGACCTAATGGGATTGGATCTAATTTAATTGGGTTCTTATCCAACTTAGACCAATTTTAAGTGTCGAAGGACTCCTTTGTGCTCACCAAGTTTCATGCCAAAATAATGTTGCCGCCCCCTCTTAATTAATGTGAGAAGGTGAAGAGTCCTTCTTAATGAAGGCTTTTATCTTATCCTATCGCCTAGTATTTTCATCCAGATCTTTAATGATTTCATGCCATTTTTCATGGAGAATTTTTGAGGCATAGAAGAGGAGGATTCCTTTTGTGTGAAGTCTCTCCTATACCAAAAATTATACATGGTGATTTATTTCACCATGTGAGAAGGTGGAGCGCCAAAAGTTGGTGCCCCTTGGTCCTTCCTCACATCCCATGGTCACCTATTTATATGGGGCATCCCATATGGACCAGGTACTTGATTTTGGATGAAAATTAGAGTTAAGTGGTGTGTAAAAGAGAAAAAAAAATTTTGAAAAAAATTTGAGAAAAAGACAAGAAAAAATTTGGGAGGCAAAGTTATAAGAATGGTGGTGAGAGAATTAGCAAGTGTTGCTAGTTAGCCCTATGATTTGATTTTTTGATATGTTGGAGCCTAAAATTAAATTCTAGATTGTGAGACATCTATAGAGTATCTTCTTGGCATAATTTTAATGATAAAATTGAAGGTAACTGGACTTTGGTGTGATCGTACTTCATATTCGAAGCCGACAGTGTTCTTGAGAAGATAAGGCTGTGCATGCCAGTTAGAAAAGACCTTGGCCAACTTCCATGTGGATCACCATTGGAGGGATTTTACTTTAGAGTCTCATAGAGATCACCATCATGCCATATTACTTTTTAGTGAAAATATAAACTTTATCCCTTTGCGTGCTTGTTTTGTTTTGATCGAAATCGATAAGATGATTCTAGGGTTTGAGTTTCAGCTCGATAGTTTTAACTATTAAAGCTATTGATTTATTTATTTTAAAAATTTTAAAATTTGATTTCTACTACATAATTCAATAGTGGTATCAGAGCCAACCTTGTTAGATTCGATCAAACAAGTGCAAAGTTGTAGTATAGAATTATTTTTGTTCATATATTGCCAAAAATATTGCATCAATTTTAGCATCAGTCTTTAAAATTAAAAATCATTTCTAAATTTATATGAACAATGGATTTAAATTTTAGTTATTAAAATTATGAATTTATGATAATTTAAAATTTATTATTTCATGGTTGCTAGATGCTTAAATCGATTTATAGTTAAGGGTGTTATGCATGCTTAATTTGATTAGAGTTTGCTTTCTTATTTGATATGCTTGACATATGTTATGTCATTTTATGCACCCTTATATGATTTTTGACATGATTATATGATTGTTATTATGACTTATGAATACATACCAAATTACATTAAATGTTTAATACATTTTATGTAGTTATAGTTAGGATGTGTCGAGACCAGTTTAAAGATCTTCTTAAAAATTATATTAAGTTGTAATGTTGGAATTCACTTTCAATTCAAATATCAAATTTATTTGATCAATTGGTGTCTAGGAAGGTATGAAAGGTGATTTTCTAATTAGGTCCGTATGCTAACTTGGTAAACTTTGTTGGTGTCTAAGAAAAGCTACGAGGAGCCTCCCACCTACTGACCTGGCCAATTTGATCTTATTAAATTTCGGACTTAGATTGATTAGTGATGTAGACACTACAAGGGCCTTCCTTCAAGCTTGGTCAATAGAGTATGTCAAGATCTTAGTGAGCTTGTTGTGCTATCTATAAGGCTTACTATAGAAATTGATATGATATTGACTAAGTATATATTGATGCTTATGGCATATTTGAATAGTATTGCTTTGTTATGCTATCTACGAGGACAGCATTGTTTAAGTATGACCATATAAGATTGAAGGGTTAATTTAACTAGAACACTATAGTTTGTTATGCTATCCACAAGACTATAAATGATCTTGAGGCAAGAGAGAAAACTGTTGAGAATTGTATGAGGTATAATTGGTAAAGAGTTACCTACTCTTAAACTCATGAATGCTTGTTGTGCTATCCACAAGGTATTTGTGAGGAATAGAGATCTCAACCTCACTAAGAAACATAAGAATATTTCTTATTTTTTATACTTGAGGGCTATCAAATTTATTAAAATAGTGGGAGACACAATTAGACAAAAGTCTTAATCTAATTGTGCATGTCAACTTGAGTTATCTGCTTATATTGTGTTTTTGTTATTGTCAATTAACTACACATATGGCATCCTCACTATCATTTAGAGGCATACTAGATGTAACTAAATTGATCGGATCGAACTATGTAGATTGGTTAAGAAATTTGAGAATTATTCTCACTCAGAAGAAAGTCTCTTATGTACTGGATACACTTGCACCCGATACGATTGGAGAAAATACTTTTGAGGAGGAAAAGGCCACATATAAGATATGAAAAGATGACAGTATAACGATCAAATGTATCATTCTTGTCTTAATAAGCAATAAACTTCAGAGGCAGTATGAGAATATGGATGTTCTCTCTATACTCCTTAATCTTAAGGAGTTATATGAGGAATAAAATCGAACTACTAGATATAAGATATCTAAGCAGTTGTTTCTTGCCCGTATGACTAAAAGCACCTCTGTGCAAACACATATCCTAAAGATGATTGATTTGATCACTCATCTGGGATAATTAGATTTTTCATGGATGGTGAACTTCGTCAGGATTTGATCCTGCAGTCTCTCTCTGACTCTTTCTCTCAGTTTGTCATAAATTACCATATGAACAAACTGAACATCAGCCTATCTGAGCTACTGAATATATTGAAAATAGTAGAGAGCCATTTCAAGGGCAAAAAGGCTCTGGTTCTTCTTATCGATAAGATCAACAAGAAAGAAAATAAGAAGAATTCTAAGAAAAAGTGAAACCCTAAGGCTGGCATCTCTAAGAAGAAGGTGAAGAAGGTCTTCGCCAAAGGTACTTGTTATCACTGTGGAAAGGAGGGGCATTGAAAGAAAAATTGCAAGGAATATCTTGCGACTATGAAATCAGCAAATATTGCTAAAGATTTGTATATGATACAAACTAACTTATCATTTAAGAACTTCAATTTCAGATTCTTGGGTATTGGATACCATCTGTGGCTCACACCTTTGCAAATTATTGCAGAGTCTGTAAAAAATAAAGAGCCTGAATAAAGTTAACTTCGAGCTGTTTGGTGCTAGTGGAGAGTCAATTCAAGCTGAAGCCATGGGAATCAAAATTTTGAAGTTGCCTTTGGACAAAGTTTTGGAACTAAAGATCTGTTATTATATTTCTAATATCATTAAAAATATTATTTATGTACCATTATTATTAGAACAAAGTTTTGAAATAAAAGTAAAGAACAATGGTTGTTCTATATATTTTTCTAACAAATTATATAAAAATACTTATATTAATAATGGTCTTTTGTTCCTATCACTTAATGATAATATACTTTATATTGATAATATGAAGAAAAGAAAGAGAGAGGATGTGAATGTCACATACCTTTGGCACTGCTGATTTGGTCATATAAATGAGTCAAGAATTAACAAGTTATACAAAAATAAATTTTTTGATCCTTATGATTTTAAATTATATAAAACTTATGAATCTTATCTCATAGAAAAAATGACCAAGACTCCATTTATTGGACATGAAGAAAGGACGAGTGATATTTTAAACCTTGTATATACTGATGTTTGTGGTCCAATGTCGACTCAAGCCAGAGGTGGATACTCTTACTTCATTATATTTACTGATGATATGTCTAGGTTTGGATATGTGCATTTAATGAAATACAAATTTGAAGCCTTTAACAAATTTAAAGAGTATCAAAGATTGGTTGAGAAATAAACTGGTAAAAGTATTAAAGTTTTTCGATTTGATCGAGGAGGAGAATACTTGACTAGTGAGTTTCTCAAACACTTAGAATAAAATAGAATACTCTTTCAGTGGATACCTCCTTATACTCCATAATTAAATAAAATTGTGAAAAGGAGAAATCACACTTTATTAGATATGGTGCGATTCATGATGTGTTTCACAGATCTTTCGATCTTCTTTTGGAGATATGCTCTCGAGGGTACAGTGTATGTATTAAATAAAATGCTTTCCAAATCTATCTCTAGCACTGCATATGAGATATGGAAAGAGAAAAGACCTAGTCTTAACATCTTAAGATTTGGGGTTGCTCGGCTTATGTGAAAAATATTGATGGACATAAGCTGGATGCTAGAACAGAAAAATATAGATTTATGGGTTATCCCAAGGAGAGTATAGAATACTACTTCTACCATCCTACTCAACAAAAGAAATTTGTTGGTAGGCATGCCATTTTCTTGAAGAAAGAGTTTATCCAAGAAGGAGATAGTAGGAGGTCTGTTGAACTTGAGAAAGTTCAAAACCTATAACTCATCCAGGATTCATAAAACAATTTTCAACCAGATATATCCAATGTTAAGGCACAACCACTACACACAAGCACTACACACACCTTTTCTTCGAAGGTCAAGTAGAGTACGTAATGTACCACTCAGGTATGGATTTATCATTAAGAATCACAATACATCCCATATCATTGAAAATAATGATGCGATGACCTATTCGAAAGCTGTCATGAGTAGTGACTCTGACAAATGGCTCAATATCATGAAATTTGAAATGGACTCCATGTATACCAACCAAGTTTGGACTTTGGTTGATGCATCTGAGGGTGTGACCCCAATAGGCTATAAATGGGTCTTCAAAAGGAAGATTGGAGCAGATGGCCAGGTAGAGATCTATAAGGCCAAGCTAGTGGTAAAAGATTTCAGACAAAAGTAAGGTGTTGATTATAAAAAAACTTTTTCATCGATAGACATGTTCAAGTCTATTCGATTATGCTTACTATTGCAGCATACTATGACTATGAGATCTGACAGATGGATATCAAGATTGTCTTCTTCAATGCAACCTTGAGAAAGAAGTCTATATGACTCAGCCAAAGGGATTTATCTCTAGTGGAAGAGCAAATCAGATATGCAAGTTAAATAGATTCATTTATGGATTAAAACAAGCATCGAAGAATTGGAACATCCATTTTGATGAGATAGTCAAATCGTTTAGCTTTATCAAAAATATAGATAAATCTTATATATACAAGAAGGCTAGTGGGAGTGCTATCATCTTCTTGATCTTGTATATGGATGACATACTACTCATTGAGAATGATATCTCGATATTGCAATCAGTCAAGACATGGCTATCATAAAAGTTTTCTATGAAAGACTTGGATGAAGCATCCTATATACTTAGTATAAAGATCTATAGGGATAGATAAAAAAAGATGCTTGGCTTGTCCCAGTCTAGGTACATAGACCTTGTGTTGAAGAGGTTCAATATGGAAGGAAGTAAAAGAGGTTACTTGCCTATAGGTCATGGTATACAACTCTCTAAGAAGATGTCTCCTAAGATACCTGAAGACAGAAATAGAATGAGTTCTATTCCTTATGCTTCGACTGTAGGATCAATAATATATGCTATGTTATGTACCATGCCCGATGTGGTTTATGCCTTGGGCATTGTAAGCAGATTTCATGCTGATCCTGGAGAAGATCATTGAAAAGCTGTGAAAAACATACTCAAGTACTTGAGAAGGACAAGATATTTTTTTCATATATGGTGGATCTGATTTAAAACTGAAAGGTTATACTAATTCTAATTTTTAATCTGATTCAGGTGATAGCAAATTTATATCTGGATATGTGTTCACCTGTATGGTGGGGTAGTAAGTTAGAAAAATTCCAAACAATAAACTATTGCTAACTCAGTCACTGAGACTGAGTACATTACTACTAGTGAGGCTGCTAAAGAGGCCATCTGGATGAAGAAATTTATCTCAGAATTGGATGTGATTTCAGGAATTGAACATCTAGTACCCCTTTATTGTGATAATACTGGGACAGTTGCTCAAGCCAAAGAATCGAAGTCTCATCATAAATCTAAGCACATCCTAAGATGGTTCCACCTCGTTCGGGAGATAGTCGAAAGAGATGATGTAATCATAGAGCGAGTTGATATCAAGAATAATATAGTAGACCTGTTCATTAAGACCTTGTCAGTACAGCAATTTGATCACCACCTTGATTTCATGGGCATCAAATATAGGGACGATTGGCTTTAGTGTAAGTGGGAGATTGAATGAATAATATCCTACAAGCCAATCACATATGAGATGTGAGAGGATATTTTTTATAATTTATATTCTAAACTCATATATTTGATATTAATATTATTAATAAAATAGATATTTTTGATTCATTATATACTGTATCTTATTATTTTTAAGATTATAATGAACCCCATAGGTCTGGATAATGATTTTAGGACCATGATGAGATCATGCCAGTGAGTCCTAAAATCTTGATAGCCATGACCTAAAATACTCTCAGTCATTGATTCATTGAGTCAGAGATCAATGATACCGGTATGACTGGCATGTCCTATATATGCTCAAAGATAAGGATGGTTGATCTCACAACCATTTGTGTAGTGACACTAATACAAAGATGTGGATGCTCATTAGAGAATGAATTCACTGAATAAACTTGCAAGAGAACATCTGATGGAGTTTTATTTACATGTCAGCTGATTATTCTCTAGTGCAAATTGTGTAAGTGATTCTTTGACCTGAGATCGTCATGGTACCTTATGTACATGAATCCATATTTTAGTTCACTTTCTAACCTGATTCTCTGATCCTTGTATGGGGTATTCTGGATGTGGTGAAGTATGCATGAAGATTGTGAGTGATCCATAAGGAATCGATCACTCCTAATAAGGGGAGCGAACATCCTATGTGATCTTATAGATCGATGATTCTAGAAGTCTTTGGTCAAAGCAGGATGATAATTAGAAAGAGATTTTTGATATATCATCAACTGAATCATCATCTTTTGATCGAGATACATATAGATAAGTAATTAAGTTTGACATGTTTTCATGCCCACAGCTTATCTGGGATGTTGTTTGACTGAAGGATTGAATTACATGTTAACTTGCCACTGAAAGATATTTTGATAATTTTTATCAAAATTTTAAATCTTTCAGATAGTCATGACATATTGCTAGACATCAATCTTGACTTATGAACTCATCAAAATTAAAAGAGTTTAATTCAAAAATTAATTTGAAAGAGTGCTTATTGATTGGAACTTTTTGGCTGACCTAATCTGATCGGATTAGGGTTACATCAAGAGTCTGGGTCCACTGCTGGCTAGATTTAAAACTTTATGGGTCACACACTTTGGAATTTAATTTTGATCTAATTTAATTAGAATTTAATATAAATTTTAAGGGTTAATTTGATATGCTACTATATTGTACTAACCCAAGTTCCTAAATTGGTTCAGTTCAAAGTGTTTGAGCTAAACTAGATCAGTTATTTTTGACCTAATGGGATTGGGTCCAATTTAATTGGGTTCTTATCTAACTTAGAATAGTTTCAAGTGTGGAAGGACTCCTCTGTATCCACTAGGTTTCACACCAAAATAATGTTGCAGCCCCCTCTTAATTAACATGACAAGGTGAAGAGTCCTTCTTAATGAAGGCTCTTATCTTATCCTATCACCTAGTATTCTCATCCAGATCCTTTATGATTTCATGCCATTTTTTTATGAAGAATTTATGAGGCATAGAAGAGGAAGAGTCCTTCTGTGTGAAGGCTCATCTACATCAAAAATAATACATGATGATTTATTTCACTATGTGAGAATGTGGAGCGCCAAAGGTTGGCGCCCCATGGTCATTCCTCACATCCCATGGTCACCTATTTATATGGGGCATCCCATATGACCAGGTGCTTGATTTTGGATTAAAATTAGAGTGAAGTGGTGTGTAAAAGATAGAAAAAATTTAGTAAAAAATTTGAGAAAAAGATAAGAAAAATTTTGAGAGGCAAAAGTTGTAAGAAAGGTGGTGAGAAAATTAGCAAGAAGGGTGGTGAGAGAATTAGCAAGTGTTGCTAGTTAGCCATAGAGTTTGATTTTTTCATATGTTGGAGCTCAAAATTAAATCTTAGAGTGTAAGACATCTATAGAGTATCTTCTTGGCATGATTTTAATGATAAAATCAAAGGCGACTAGGCTTTGGTGTGATCATACTTCATATTTGAAGCCGGTAGTGTTCTTGAGAAGATAAGGCTGCGGCAGCACACTGGTTAGGAAGGATCTTAGCCAACTTTCATGTGAATCACCATTGGAGAGCTTCTACTTTGGAGTCTCATAGAGATCATCATCATGCCATAGTGCTTTTTAGTGAAAATACAAAATTCTATCCCTTTGCATGCTTGTTTTGTTTTGATCGAAATTGGCAAGGTGATTCTAGGATTTGAGTTTCGGCTTGATAGTTTTAACTGTTAAAGCTATTAATTTATTTATTTTAAAAATTTTAAAATTTAATATTTTTACTGTGTGATCGAAACCCAGCACTTTTCTCTATCAAGGTTGATAGTGTTAGATGTATGTCCTAGAAGCCAATATGGCTGATACATTATAATTATCTAGGGTGTTATTTTATATTTAATATATTAATATGATCAATAAAAAGAGCAAGTTCTTTTTCATTCAAGTATAATGTGTCCTTGAATCATTTAGAGAATTAGTTTTGATACATATTCTTAAAGTGTTGAAAATTAGAGACATGTATTTAATTCCTAAAGGCTCTCGATCATAGGATCATCATGAGGATGATGACAGATTCGGATAGACTGGTACACAAATCACTTCCTTCGAGATAGATGGATCTCTAATCTAATGTATAGAGATAGAAGACGATAAATATGGGTGATTGTTAGAGAACAACTGGAACTGAACGTGACTATACGAGAGATCACTTGGATTTCTATTCAATCATCGATGATTTTCTCGATGCTATAGTTGTGTGACTGATCCTTTGACTTGAGATGATACTGCTACTCGTAGTAAAGCTACTGGAGTTTGATTGATATATAAACATGGATCTTAATGAGCCCTAATAGTGGATGTTGGTGACAGTTGGTCCACTGTAGGAGTAGGGTGCGCATCAAGATAGGATCTATCGATCTTGATAGAGAGGAGTAGTTCTATGAGATTTGAGAGGCTAAGTCTAAGAATCTGTGGCCACAGCAGTGTGATTGATGGAAAAGAGTTTTCATAGAAGTCATAACTAGACTTGAGCTAACAATCTATCGTATGATTGATGTTGGGGTTTGACGATTTATCTATGACCTACCATCTAGTCGGGACTCAAGATAGAGGGACTAAATCATATGTTAACTACACTTAGAGGTTCATTTCAGTTCTACTAGATTGTCACTACATACTGCTAGGTATCACTGGTGGATTGTGAGAGCTCACTAGGATTGTTCCGAATCGATAATCTTTGCTGAGTTAAAGTGGAATTGTTTCGACCTATTGAAAAGAGTTTCAATAATATAATGATAGAGATCATTGTATATCTCACTACTAAAAGAATTAAACCCATGGGGTCACACAACAAAGAGATTAGGTCTAAAATAAAAAATTGAGCTTATGAAGTGTTAATTGGGTTTAGAGAAACCCATCGGGTTCATGGTAACCTTGCTAGCACATGGTTGGACCCAATTTTTCTTTTCTTTGAGATTATTTATTTGATAAGATAATTCTAACTTAATTATCTACTAATAACTTACATGAATAAGATTCATGAGACTCTAATTGTTGGGTGTCTAAGGTTATGGGTTATATAAATTAAGGGTGCAAGTCCATTATGAATCTCCTTGATAGTTATTATGGGGTGCCACTTTGATTTGATCAATTTGGACATATCCATTAATTAGAGAACCTTTGATTTTCATATGGGGTTTCTCTTGGATGCAAAAGAGGGTGTCTAATTATGGGTGCAAGGGCTCCAATAGTTGGCGTCTAATGGGCTTCCTAATGTAAGTTGGATAACTTAAGTTAATAAGAGTCCTAATACAAATAGGACCTATATTATGAGATTGAATAGGATTCAATTCTTATGCCTATTTAAAGAAACCTCTCTTAAAATTTTTAGAGCATCAAAACCAGCAGTTCCTCACACTTAAAGGCTCTTTCCATGCCATCTCTTCCTTTCCCTTTCTCTTCTCTTGGGTGTTCTATACACCCCTTCCTTGGGACGCGCATCCTAAGGAGTTTCAGACCTAGAGAAGTTTAGATGCCTCTTCTTTATTGGTTTCTAGCATCTGGTAGTAGTACATAGCAAAGAAAAATTCTAGAGAAGAGGAGAAAAAGAAGATCAAGGAGAAAGATCAAGTGTTGATCGTGATGCAGGCTTCGTTTAAATTCAGTCGGTTGAATTTTGAAGAATCAAAATTCAGATTATAAAGGGCTATTTTAGACTGATCTTGAGTAGATACTCATAGGGGCCAGACATTTGTGTAGCTAACAGAGAGCCTCATCTCTTTCAGATCTAGTTTTGAAGAAAGAGATTGCAAAACAGGTATGTGATTTGATCACAATCTGAATTTCAGCATATATCAATTTCAGTATATGAAATAGATCCATATAGTTTTATATTTTTATGCATATAAAATTTAGATTAAAAGTATTTTAATTTTATTCTCCACTGCAGTGTTTAGAAAATAAAAATTTTGAAACACATATGTATGCACCAAATCCAAAATTTCAACAGTGGTATCAGAGCCACGGATTTTCATATGCTAAATTTTGACATGCATATTTTTGACAAAGTTTCAAAATTAGTTTTTTCTTTGATACATGAGATATATAGGTGGATCAACTAATCTAAAATTTAATTTTAAATTTAATATTATAACATATAAATGATATGTAATTACATGCATAGATCTGAATTTTGATTTAGAAAGAATTCTGGTTCATGTGATATATAGATGCATGCATAAAATCTGAAATTTTTCTATGATCTGAATTTTGATGCATATATGTGATATATGATTATATTTTTAGATCATAAATTTATCTTTTAATCTGATCCATGATTAGTATATGAGATATATGACATCATGCTAAGATCTAAAATTTTATTTAGATCTGATTTTACATGCATATATATGATATATGTTTGTATGCTAAAATCTAAAAATTATTTTTATATTCTAAAACTTACTTTCATGCAATAAATTTAGATCTGAAATATGATTTTAGAATTTAGAATTTATATTTATGCATGAGAATTTTTATCATGAGAAAATCATAAATTAAATCATGTAATAGGATTGCATTTAAGATTTTTGATTTGAGCCATATGGATCTAATTCGATTAAGTAAATGATCAAATCAAGTTAAGTATTGATAAAAGTCAGATCAATTAAGTTAATGATCATACAATTATTATTGATCAAATCGATTGAATCTCATATTTAGAATCGATCAACCTAAGAACCTAATTTGGCTCGTTGGTTTGAGACTGATTTACTTGTGCCAACTAATTCTGTTCAATCGACCTATTAGTGTTTAAGATAAGTTAATGAGATGTGATTATTTAATTAATTTTATTAGCCAATCTGGCCAATCTATTGGTGTCTTAGGAAGGCAATGAGGGGACCCCCATCGATCTCCACTTATTTGGCCAATTTGGAAGATTGGATTTTGAATTAGGTTGCTTAGCAATCTGATTTAGCCCATGCCAGTTACATCGATCATATGATGATTGATTAGATGAGACCTAAACTCAAACCTCCCTACAAATATTAAGTCCATAGGTCTTCCCCCATTATAGGTGTGCGGGCATGTTACAGGCATTGATTGTTCTCGACTGGTCACAATGGTTTAGTTGCATTGGAAACACGCAACCACTCTATTAGCAAAGAGTTGCTCCAAGGTAAGGATGGGGTTGGGCTCAATAACTGTTAGGTGAGGGACCCCATGATGGCCTTGCACCTGCTTGTGAATGGTAGGTCAGACTTAACTAAGAAGTGTGAGAAATAACTGTTAGGTGAGCCCACATAACTTGGAGATCAAATGGTTGCAACATGCTTAGTGAAGCATCTGGACAAAGAGTTGCCTAGGCATCGGTGTGCATGCTATCAATAACTGTTATGTGAGGTGCATATCATCGATAGGACTGCAGCACCCACTAAAAATTCTTTGTCGTATTAGGATTTTTGTTTCCTTCCAGGAGAGTGGAGGGATCAAAAAAATTAGTGAGAGTCATTATTTGCATCTTAAAGTTTCCAGAATTAAATTAAAATATTAAGTATAAAAGTCTAACTTGAATCTCTACTCTTGCAGTTAAACCATCATGTCAGTCTCAAACCCTCTAGCTCGCATCCTTGAAACCAATCATTGGACTGGTAATAATTACAAAGACTGGCTCAAAAATCTCAAGATTATCCTGACCTCAAAAGAGTTAAGCCATATTCTCGATCAGGATCCCGTTGTGTTACCAAATTATCCTACTGCTGAGCAGAGAGCTGCTTTTGAGAAGTGGACGGATGAAGACAGTCAGGTCAAGTGTTATATGCTGATGTCTTGTCAAATGAGTTACAAAGCTAGTACGAACATCTACCCACTGTTTAGGCTATGATCACTCACCTGTAAGAGTTGTATGATGAGCAAAGCCGTACTACATGCTTCGAAGTATCCAAGAGACTCTTCAACCTCAAGATGCATAAGGGGCAGTCTGTCCATGAGCACTGTATGACATTGATCAAGGACATTGAAGAGCTTGAGAAGCTCGGGCTTGATATGCAAAAAGAATTACAGATAGATCTGATCCTTCAATCCTTTACTAGTTCATATAGTCAATTCATCATAAATTTTAATATGAATAAATTTGACTGTACTATTTTCAAACTTGTCAACATGTTGGTCACAATGAAGAGTACCTTGAAGAGTTCAAGGGATACTGTTCTCGCTGTGGAGCGGACTTCTTCTTTCAAGAGAAAGTCTACTGGAAGAAAGAAGATTAAATCTGCAAAGAAGTAGAAGAGAGAGAGCAAGCCAAAGAAGGATGGTCCAAAGGCGGCTGAGGTAAAAAGAAAGTATTTTTACTGTCATGCTGAAGGCCACTAGAGGAGGAACTGTCTAAAATATCTAGAGAGCCTAAAGATGAAAAAGGGTGACAAACTTTTCAAAGGTATGCTCGTAATAGAATCTAACCTCACGGTTTCTTCTACTTCTAGTTGGGTATTAGACTCTAGCTCGAGTACTCATATATGTACCTCAATATAGGATCTGATAGAAAGTAAGAGATTGAGGGAAGGTAACATGATCTTTTGAGTCGACAATGGAGCAAAAGTTACTGCAGAGGCCGTCGGCATTTATCCTTTTCGCTTACCATCGGGAGTTGATTAGATTTAAAAAACTGTTATTATGTTCCTGTAGCTAGTCAGAATTTGATTTTCATGTTTATGCTAACATAGAAAGATTTTGAAATTAGTTTCAATAAAAATTTTTGTTTCATTTATTTATGAAATAAATTGGTTGCATGAGATCTTTTAATTGACAGTCTTTTGCACTTAAATGTTGATGCGAATGTAAACTTAAATGAGCAAATAGTGAGTGTCATAGGTCAAAAAAATCCAGAGATGTGATTAACCAGAAGTACTTGTGGCATCATAGACTAAGCCATATTGGAGAGGACAGAATAAACAGACTAGAAAAGGATGAAACCCTTGGCTCTCTTAACTCAGAGTCATATCCAGCTTATGAATCCTGCCTTCAAAGAAAGATGGCCAAGTTACCCTTTGCAGGATATGGGAAAAGGGCCACAGAGTTACTTATCCTGGTACACACCGACATGTGTGGGCCATTCAATGTGTCAGTCAAGGGTGGTTATACCTACTTCATTATCTTTATTGATGATTTGTCTAGGTACGGATATGTATATCTAATGAGACACAAGTTTGAGGCTTTTGAAAAATTCAAAAAATTTAGGCATAAAGTAGAAAAGCAGACAGACAAACTCATCAAGGTTCTTCGATCTGATCGAAGAGGTGAATACTTTAGTCGAGAACTTTTGAGATATCTTATGGGCAATGATACAGTCTCTCAGTGGACCCCTCCTAGAACACCTCAGCTCAATGGGGTATCTGAAAAGAGGAACAAAACTCTATTGGATATGGTCAGGTCTATGATAAACTTCACTAATCTATCCTTATTTCTTTGGGGACATGCCTTGTTAACTACCATTCACTTATTGAATAGGGCTCCATCAAAGTCCATTCCTATCACATCATATGAGATATGGTTCAGTAAGAAGCTGAGTTTGGGTTATCTTAAGACTTGGAGACATTCGGCCTATGTCAAGAGATAGATGGCAAAAAAGTTAAAGGATAGATCTATTATAGCTCGCTTTATAGGATATCCAAAAGAATCCATAGGATACTACTACTTTCTACAAGACCATAATATGATTGTGAGTCGAAATATCATATTTCTGAAAAAAATAATTTATCTAAGATGGCAGTAGTGGGAGGTTAGTGGAACTCGAAGAGAAGATCTCTAAAGAGTCTAGAGCTATAGATCCTCAGGAACCCGTAGTCTATGAGCTAGTAGTTGATGTTCCTCTGCCACCTCATAGATCTAGTAGGGTCTTCCGACCTTCTAAAAGATACATGGGTATGCTTACGGAGAAAGTAAAGAAAATATTCCTCATGGAAGATAAGGGTCATGGTGATGATCCTAATACCTTTGATGAGGTGATGTCTGATATTGATTTTGAGAAATGGTTAGATGCTATGAAGTCAAAATTACATCGATACACTCGAACCAAGTTTGAACTTTAGTGGATCCACTTGAAGGTATTGTATCTATTGGATGTAAATAGATCAACAAAAAAAAGATAGGTGCCGATGGTAAGGTAGAGACCTATAAAGCTAGGCTTATGGCTAAAGGTTATAATCAGTGCAAGGGCATTGACTATTAGAAAACTTTCTCGTCCGTAGCTATGTTGAAATTCATCCACACTTTGCTTGCTGTTGCAGCTTACTATAATTATGAAATCTAACAGATGGATGTGAAAACTTCCTTTCTGAATGGATATCTTGAGAAAGATATCTATATGGAGCAGTCTATGGGTTTCACATCTGGTGATGGTGATCATAGAGTCTGCAAGCTGCAAAGATCGATATATAGATTAAAGCAGGCTTCTCAGAGTTGAAACTATCATTTTGATGAGGCAATCAAATCATTTGATTTCATCAAAAATAAAAAAAAATCTTGTGTGTACAAGAGAGTTAGTGGGAGTGCAATCACCTTTTTCGTACTGTACATAGATGATATTCTCCTCATTGAGAATGATATTCTCATGCTGACCACAAATAAAAGATGATTGTCTAAAAAATTCTTCATGAAGGATCTATGGGAAGCATCCTATATTCTCAGAATAAAGATCTATAGGGATAGATCTAAATGGGTGCTTGGTCTGTTACAAAAGCTGTACATAGAGAAGGTGCTGAAGAGGTTCAGTATGAAAAACTTTAAGAGAGATCTTTTACCTCCTAGACATGGTATTCGTCTCTCCAAGATCATGTGTCCAACTACATCTGAGGAGATTCAGTGCATGAGTATGATTCTTTATGCTTCGACAATAGGAAGCCTCATGTATGCCATGCTATGTACTCGATCTGATATTGTCCTTACTGTGAGTGTCACAAGTAGGTATCAGTTGAATCTAGACAAAGAGCACTGTATAGCTATGAAGAACATCTTTAAGTACTTAAGTAAGACTAAGGATCTATTCTTAATCTTTGGAGGTGATTCTGAGTTGCGATTCGAGGGTGTATTCTTATTCGATTTACTAGAAGGGTTCTGAGTAATCGATCGATGGAGGCTGAGTGTGCTATAGATATATAGGATGAATTTTAATTTTAATGTTAGTTGTAGAATTGGATGTCATGCCATGACATAGTACTGCAAAGATAATGGCACCATAGCCCTTGCTAAGGAACCAAGATCTCATCAGAAGTCCAAACACATAGAGCATCGATATACGTGACTACCTCATGTCGAGGTGCAAAGAGTAGACTCTGTGAAAAATATGACAGACCCGCTGACCAAGCAGTTGAGCCAACCCAAAAGATGAGACTTAGATTTGTGGCCAATTGACTTTAGTCCAAGTGAGAGATTGTTAGATGTATATCCTAGAAGCCAATATAGCTGACACATTATAATATATCTAGGGTATAATTTTATACTTAATATATTGATATGATCAATTAAAGGGATAAAGTTTTTTTTATTCAAGTGTAATGTGTCTTTGAATCATCCATAGAATTAGTTTCAATATATATTCTCAAAGTGTTGAGAATTAGAGACATATATTTAATTCCTAAAGGCTCCCGATCATAGGATCATTATGAGAACAATGATAGATTCGGATAGACTGATGCACAAATTACTTTTTTTGGGATAGATGGATCTCTAATCTACTGTGTAGAGATAGGATAATAAGTACGGATGGTTGTTAGAGAACAACTGGCACTGAGCGTGACCATACGAGAGATCACTTGGATTTCTATTCAATCGTCAATGATCATCTCGATGCTGTAGTTGTGTGACTGATCCTTTGACTTAAGATGGTACTGCTACTCGCAGTGAGGTTACTGAAGTTTGATTGACACATAAATATGAGTTTTAATGAGCCCTTATAGTGGATGTTGGCGATAGTTGGTCCACTATAGGAATGGGATGCGCATCAAGATAGGATCTATCGACCTTGATAGAGAAGAGTAGTCTTATGAGATTTGAGAGACTAAGTCCAAGAGTCTGTAGCCACAGTAGTATGATTGATAGAAAAGAGTTTTCATAGAAGTCACAACTAGACTTGAGCTAATCAATCTATCATATGACTAATGTTGAGGTTTGATGATTTATTCATGACCTGCCATTTAGTTGGGATTCATGATAGAGAGACTAAATCACACGTTAACTACACCTAGAGGTTCATTTTAGTTTTACTGGATTGCCACTACATACTGCTAGGTGTCACTGGTAGATTGTGAGAGCTCACTAAGATTATTCTGGATCGACAATCCTTGTAGAGTTAGAGTGAAATTATTCTGACCCGTTGAAAAGAGTTTCGATGATATAATGATAGAGATCATTGTATATCTTACTACCAGATAGAATTGAACCTATGAAGTCACACAACAAAGAGATTAGGATTAAAATAAAAAATTGAGCTTATGAAGTGTCAATTGGGTTTAGAGAAACCTATTGGATTCATGGTAACCATGCTAGCACATGGTTGGATCCAATTTTTTTTTCCATTGGGATTACTTATTTGATAAGATAATTCTAACTTAATTACCTACTAATAATCTATATGAATAAGATTTATGAGATTCTAATTATTGGGTGTCTAAGGTTATGGATCATATAAATTAAGGGTGCAAGTCTTTTATGAATCTTGTTGATAGTTATTATGGGGCGTCACTTTGATTTGATCAATTTGGGCATGTCCATTAATTAGAGGGTCTTTGATTTTCATATGGGGTGTCTCTTGGATACAAAAGAGGGTGTCTAATTATGGGTGCAATGGCTCCAATAGTTGGTGCCTAATGGGCTTCCTAATGTAAATTGGATAACTTAAGTTAATAAGAATCCTAATGCAAGTAGGACTTGTATTATGAGATTGAATAGGATTCAATCCTTATACCTATTTAAAGAGACCTCTCCTAAGATCCCTAGAGTATCAAAATCAGTAGTCCCTCACACCCAAAGGCTCTCCCCACACCCTCTCTTCTTCTCATTTTCTTTTCTCTTGGGTGTTCTATACACCCCTTCTTTGGGATGCGCATCCCAAGGAGTTTCACACCCAGAGGAGTTTGGATGCCTTTTTCTTGCTAGTTTCTAACATCTGGTAGCATCACATAGTAAGGAGAAACTCTAAAGAAGAGGAGAAAAAGAAGATCAAGGAGAAAGATCAAATGTTGATCGTAATCCAGGCTTCATTCAGATTCAGCAGGCTGAATTTTGGAGAATCAAAATTAGATTATAGAGGACTGTTCCAGACTGATCTCGAGTAGATACTCATAGAGATCGGATACTTGTATGGCTAACAAGGAGCCTCATTTCTTTCAGATCCAATTTTGAAGAAAGGGATTGCTAAACAGGTATATGATTTGATCACAATCTGAATTTCAGCATATATCAATTTCAGCATATGAAATAGATCCATATGGTTTTATATTTTTATGTATGCAAAATTTAGATTAAAATTATTTTAATTTTATTCTTCACTGCGGTATTTAGAAAATAAAAATTTTAAAACACATAGGCATGCACCAAACCTAGAATTTCAACAGATAGATCCCATTTAGATGTACACATTGCTCCCACAGCTCAACCAACTAAAGCCAACATCTACTATAAAAACTCATAATTGAGTTAATACTTATGTGTTGTCAAACTATAGTAGCCTTATTATGAGCAACTGTGACACCACAGGTCAAAAGACTAGTACACAATTACAGTATCAAGATGATCATTGATGATTGGATAGAAATCTATGTGATCTCTTGTATGGTCACGCTCAGTACTAGTTGTTCTCTAACAACTATCCACACTTACCGTTCAGTGTCTTTATACTATAGAATAGAGACTCATCTATCCTGAAGAAAGTGAACTATGCATCGATCTATCTGGATCGATCACTGTCTCTATGACTATCCTATGATCGAGAGTAATTTAGGAATCATTCATACATGCCTCTAATTCTCAACAGTTGAGAATATGTTTCATAACATCAATTCTAAAGATGATTTAAGGATACATAACACTTGAATAAAAAAATAAAATTTATCTTTTATTGATTAAATCAATAGTTTAAGTATAAATTTGTATCATAAAATGAACAATGTGTTAGCCAATAATTGGCTTCTAAGACATACATCTAATAGTTTGACGATTTATCTATGACCTGCTATCTAGTTGAGACTCATGATAGAGGGAATGAATCACACAAGAACTACACCTTGAGGTTCTTTTTGATTCTGCTGGATTGCCACTCATACTACTAGGTGTCACTGATGGATGGTGAGAGCTCACTAAGGTTGTTCAGGATCAATAATTCTTATTGAGTTAGAATGAAATCGTTCCGATCTATTGAAAAGAGTTTCAATGATACTATGATAGAGATCATGGTATATCTCACTACCAGATAAAATTGAACTTATGTGGTCATACAATAAAGAAATTAGATCTGGATTAAGTAAATGAACTTATGAAATCTCAATTGGGTTCGAAAAAATTTTATTGGGTTCAGGGTAACCTTGCCAACACAAGGTTGAATCTAATTTTTTTTTAAGCTTGAATTACTTGAAAAATAATTCAAGTTAATTACCTACTAAGAACCTAAATAAATTAGATTCATTGGACTCCAATTATTAGGTGCCTAAGATTTTGGATCATACGTATTAGGGGTTCAAATTCCTAAACAATTTTTTGATTGAAATTAGTGGGGCGCCACTTGATTTGATCAAGTGTGGGTGTCCCCACTTTGAATGGTGGCATGATGGATAAGGGAGAGGCACCCCTCTCCTCTAGATGGCATGTGAGAGAGAACCCTAGAGGCTGTCATGGGTTGGCGCCCCCTTGGTCCAATTGGGTGTGGGCAAAGGAGAGAGTTACAAGGAGTCCTAATGCGAGTAGGACTCATATTAAGGGGTTGATTTGGTTTTGAATAGGATTCAAATTTTTTCTCTATTTAAAGGGATCTCCCCTAAATATTATATTCATAAAAAATCAGCAAGCTCTAAGCCTCCAATCAGTCCCCATGCCTTCTCTATTCCTTCCCTTTTGTTCCAACGCCCAAAGGTGTCGGGCGTCCATCAAATCCAATGCCCAAAAAGTGTTGGGCAGCCAATCTTCTTTGCTGGTTTCAAGTCCTTGGTTGCTTCTAGATCAAGAGAAGAAGATCAAGAGAAGAAAAGAAGAGAGAAAGAAGATCAAGAAAAGGATCAAAGAGTTGGTCGTGATCCATGCTTCGTTCAGACTCATAGGATGATTGTTCTCAGAGAAGAAAGATCTACATCAAAGATGGCTAATCCAGACTGATCTTGAGTGGATATCTATAGTGGTCAGGCACTTGTGCGACTAAGAGAGAATCTATTTTCTTTCAAATCTAGATTCGAAGAAAGAATTAGTGAAACAAATATGTGATCCGATCACATATTCAATTTCAGTATAAAATCAGCATGTGTTAATTTAAGCATATGAACTAAATTCTATGTGTTTTATTTTTGTGCATGCATGATATAGATTAGAAGGTATTTTAATCTTCAATTTTATTATTTTATTTAGAAAAAAAATTTTGAAACACACATGCATGTGCACTATAGAAAATCTAACAGTGGTATCAGAGCCATAGGTTTTATATGCATGAATTTGACATGTATATTTTTGAAAAAAAAATTTAAATATATTTTTTCTTGATACATGAGATGTATAGATATTTAATTTGAATCTAAAATTTATTTTAGATCTAATTTTTAGTTTATATATGGGATATATGAAGGCATACATAAATATGAAAATTATTCTAGATAGTTTTTTAGTTCATATATGTGATATATATTTGCATGCATAAAATCTAAAAATTATTTAGATTTGATTTATGATTTATATATGAGATATATGATTATATTTTAATATTTAAAAATTAGTTTAAATTTAATTGATGATTTATATATGAGATATATGATATTATGACAAGATCTGAATTTTTATTTAGATCTATATTTTACATATATATATATGAGATATATGCTTGTATGTTAAAAAATAAAAATTAGTTTCATGATTTAAAATTTATCTTTCATGTAAAAAATTTAGATCTAAAATTTAGATTTATGATCTAAAATTTATATTTGTGCATAAAAAATTTGGTTATGGATAAATCAAAAATTAGATCATGTAATTAGATTACATCTAAAAATTTTGATTTGAGCATAATGGGTTTAATTTGATTAAGTAATTGATCAAATCAAATCAAGTATTGATTAGAATTAGATCAATTAAGTCTTACATTATATAATTATTATTGATCAAATTATTTAAATCTCATATATAGAATCGATTAATCTAAGGATCTAATTTGGCTCGATGGCTTGAGTCTGATTCACTTGAGCTAACTTATTTGGATTAATTGACCTATTGGTGTCTAAAATAAATAATTGAGAGGTGATTATTGATTCTATTCACTGATCTGATAAATTTATTGATATCTAAGAAAAGCAACGGAGAGAATCTCATCGATCTTAACTTACCTAGTCAATTTGAAAGATTGAGTCTTAAATATAGTTGCTTGGTAGTTTGGTTTAGCCCATGCTAATTAGATTAGTCATATGATGACTGATTAGATGAGACCTAAACCTAAAACCTTCTTATAAATATTAAGTTTAGAGGTCTTCCACCATTATAGATGTACGGACATGCTACTGGTGTTGATTGTTTGTGATTGATCACGATGGTTTAGTTACATCGAGAATATGCAACCACTCTATTAGCAAAGAGTTTCTCCAGAGTAAGGATGGGGTTGGGCCCAATATCTTGTTGAAAAATGTAGGCGATTTCATGCATGTATTTTAAATTTTTTTTGAATAAATTATAATGAAAGATAATTAGATTAATCAAATTAATCTAACATGCATATAATCTAATCATCAAATCAATCAACTCTAGGATCTATGACATGATATGTTGCTTATAAAATCTAAAAAATACTGAAGATAAAATCAGCATACATGCATGTAAGCAGTAGATCACATCTACTTCTAATCTGAGTTCAGAACTTGATACCTTTACATGGGTCGATGATCATTGCTACTGAGAGATGTGGTGAAGATGATCCTTGCTGGTTGCTCATAGCCACACACACGTTCGATCTCTACAAAAAGTCCACTCGAAGTTTCGATCTGATTGGTCTTCTCGGGAGTGCTAGCTCATGTGAAGACCTTCTTCTTGGCTGATCTAGATCTTTTCTTCAAATTTCTGAAATCTTTTTATAGATTGAAGATGGACTTCTAGAGGAGATGAAGAGGTAAAAAAAAATAAAGAGAAAAATAATTTTTCTCTTTTTTTTTTTCCAAACCTTGAGGACCAAAATCCTAGAAACCTAATTTTTGCACACACCCCAAGAGAAAAGGACCCTCCTCTATTTTTTCATCCCAAGAACTCATGCTTCAAGACCCTCAACATGTAGAGCACTTTCTCTACTCTCTTACACATGCAAGATTAAAATAAAACTCTTTTTATTTCAACATATAAGGTGGTGGGATGAAGAGTCCTAGAGATCATGGACTCTTGTTGTGTTGTCGCCCCTATTCAAAATTTCATACTAAAACATGCCAAAAAAATATGAGACATCCCTTCCTATATTTTTTTATCATGAATCAGATCATTATCTAATTTCTTACAAAACATTTCTTCAAAATGTCACACACATAAGGAGAAAAAAATAAGTTGGTAGCAAGGTCTTAGAGATAATGTCAAACATTATCTATTCTTGCTTTGAGTTATTGTTTACCGAGCTTCTTTTATCTTTTTTCTTATTCGATGTTGACATTGTTTGAAGGTTCCGGGTCATCGCCATGTTAATTTGCCCTTTTTGTTCATGACCGAAGATTTTTTCAAGGCCATTCGAGTTTGACGCTTCCTCCCGATGCTCGAGCTTGGGGGCTCGAACTTCTCGTTACCTTGAGGAAGTCAATTTTCTCCGGCCAGTGTAGGGTTCCCTCTTAGAGACTAAGGATTTTTGACAAGAGTCTCCTTCCTCGTTGAGACGAGGTCCCTTGTGTCTTTGATGTAGTTTATTTTTTCCTTATCTCCGACGTAGTTTATCGCTTTCCCATTTTTCTTCCCCTTTTTTTTTATGTCTGGGCGAGGGTTTTTCCTCTGCTCTTAGTGGGGTTGTAGGGATGTAGAGGAGCCGTTGAAGAGGCTTTTCTCCTCATCCGATCTTGGACGACCAGGTCTTCATTTGTGTCAGGATGAGGTTCTCCTCCTATTTCTGACACAGTCAATTTCAGCTCATGCTAGGATGAGGTTTTCCTCCTGTTCCTAACAGGGCTGTGGGGGCACGTAAGGGCCGTTCAAGGGCTTCTCCCCCCATCCAGTCTCTAAATAACCGGGCCTTCGACCTTGCTCATGTTAGGATGAGGTTCTCTTTCTGTTCTTAACATGACTGTGGGGGCACATATGGGCCGTTGCAAGGGCCTCTCCCCCCATCCGATCTCTCAATAATCGGGCCTTCGACTTTGCTCATGTTAGGATGAGGTTCTCCTCCTATTTCTAACATGGCTATGGGGGCACATAAGGGCCATTACGAGGGTTTCTCCCTCCATCCGATCTCTAAATAATCAAACCTTCGACCTTACTCATGTTAGGACGAGGTTCTCCTCCTATTCCTAACATGGCTGTGGGGGCGCATAAGGGCCGTTGCGAGGGCCTCTCCCCCCATCCGGTCTCTAAATAACTAGACCTTCGACCTTGCTAATGTTAGGATGAGGTTCTCCTTTTGTTCCTAACATGGCTGTGGGGGCGCATAAGGGCCGTTGCGAGGGCCTCTCCCCCCATCTGATCTCTAAATAACCGGGCCTTTGACTTTGCTCATGTTAGGATGAGGTTCTCCTCCTGTTCCTAACACGCTTGATTTTGATTGTTTGAGGGAGCTACTTCCTGTCATTATAAGCTCATGCTAAAAAAAAAGATATGCGAATATGAAACTTTTATTTAAGGCAAAGTTATCGATAATACATTCGTAGATTTTTCGAGTTCCATGGTCGCGAAAGGTCTGCTCCTCCGAGCTCTTTTAGATAGTATGTTCCGGGCCGAACCACCTCCCTGACTTCATACGGGCCTTCCCAGTTAGGGATAAGTTTTTCTTGATTTTGAGGTTGTGAAACAGCGGCTCATCGAAGTACTAAGTCCCCCGCTCTGAAGGCTTTGCTCTTGACCCGAGAGTTGTAGTAGCGGGCTACTTTCTGCTTGTAGGTTGCCATCCGAACTTAAGCTGTCTCCTGCTTTTCTTCTAACAAGTCGAGGTTGGCCTTGAGATCTTGTGAGTTACGCTGCTCGTCGAATGCCATGACTCGTGCCGACGGAAGCTTGAGTTCGATCGGGATCATGGCTTCTGTTCTGAAGGCTAAGGCAAAGGGGATCTCCCCTGTGGGCAGTCTTTGGGTAGTTCGGTATGCCCATAACACATGATAAAGCTCATCTGCCCAAGTTCCTTTTGCCTTTTCAAGTCTCGCCTTGATTCCTTGCAACAGAGTCCTGTTAGTCACCTCGGCTTCGTCGTTTGCCTACGGATGGGCTACTGACGTGAAGTTATGAGAGATGTTTAAGTCCTCACAAAATTCAGCAAACTTTGCTCCAGCAAATTATCGCCCATTATCAGTAATGAGAGTTATGGGCAAGCCGAACCTACAAACGATTGACTTCTAGATGAAGTCTTGCACTTTAGCTTCTGTGATTTTTGCTAAAGGTTCGACTTCGATCCACTTGGTGAAGTAGTCAATCGCCATCAAGAGGAACTATCGCTGCCCGAATGCCATTGGGAAAGGTCCAAAGATATCCATCCCCCATTGTGCAAACGGCTATGGGGCACTCAAGGTGTATAAGTTCGGAGGTGGGCTATTTTTGGATATTCGCATATCTCTAACATCGATCACACTTTCTGACATATTCAATGGAGTCGTGGTACATTGTAGGCTAGTAATAATTTTGTCGGAGTAGTTTGTGGGATAAAGATCTGGCTCCCAGGTGACTTTCACAGACTCCTTCATGTACCTCCCACAAGGCAAAGTCGGTTTCAGAAGGCCAGAGATATTTCAGGAGGGACAAAGAGTACGACCTCTTGTACAGCTTGCCCTCGTAAAGGATATATCGAGAGGCCTGGTTCCTAAGCTTTCGAGCTTCTTTTGCATCATGAGGAAGAACCCCATCCTTGAGGTATGCAACCAGTGGGTCAATTCAGCTGGATTCATGGCTGATCTCCATTACAAGCTGCGGTTCTTCCATACTTGGGCACTTCAGAACTTCGAAGAAGACTTCCTTGGGCAGTTCAGCCGGAGCCAGTGTAGCCAACTTGGAGAGAAGGTCGGCCCTGATATTTTCTGCTCTTGGAATCTGCTTGATGTCAAAGCTACTGAAGACAAGGATGATCTCTATTACCTTTTCGAGATACTTGGCCATACTGTCCTCCCAAGCTTCATAGTTTTCGCTGACTTGTCCCACCACCAATTAGGAGTCACTGTAGATTTGGAGCTGATCTACTTCTAACTCTTTGGCGATCCTCAGTCCTGCAATCAGAGCTTCATATTCTGCTCTGTTATTTGTCGCAGAAAATTCAAAACGTAGCACGTACTCTGCGATAATTCCTTTCAGATTGACTAAGATCAGGCCCACGCCTGCGCCTGATATGTTGGAGGAACCGTCCACATAGAGGGCCCAAAAACCATCAGGGAGATCTATTCTTTCTTCAGGGGAGTTCGACTGGAGCCCTGGGTTGTCAGCTTCACCTCGTTCAAGTTCGGCCTCTTTCGGAATAGTGCACTCCACTATGAAGTCTGCTAATATCTGGGCTTTTATCGTCGGTCGAGGTCGATAGTTGATGTCAAATTCTGTGAGCTCACTGTCCATTTTGCTATCCTTCCGAAAGCATCCACTCGATGCAGAATCGCCTTAATCGGCTGGTCGGTGAGCAGTGTTATTGCATGCCCTTGAAAGTAAGGTCGGAGCCTTCGAGCTGCAATCAACAAGGTGTAAGTTAGTTTTTCTAACTTAGTATATCTGATTTTGGCATCACACAATACTCGACTTATGTAGTAGATCGACCGTTGAATTTTTGCTTTTTTCTTAACCAGAACTGCTGCGAGAGCCACAGGGGAGACCGTCAGGTACAGGAATAACTCCTCTCTGAGTTTGGGCTTTTCCAATAGCGAAGGTGAGCCGAGGTAGTTCTTTAATTCTTCAAATACTTGCTGACATTCAGTGGTCCAACAAAAGTTCTTCGACTGCTTGAGAGTCTGATAGAAAAGCAGGCATCGTTCGGCCGACCTTGAGACGAAGCGATTTAGAGCTGCTACTCTCCCAGTAAGGCGCTGAACTTCCTTTATTGACTTTGGGACAGTCATTTTCTAGATGGCATGAATCTTTTTTGGATTTGCTTCGATCCCGCATCCTGATACCATGAAACCCAAGAATTTTTCTGAGGTTACTCCAAAAGTGCACTTGGTCGGGTTCAGCTTCATCTTATATTTTTGGAGGGCGTTGAAGGTCTCCTCAAGATCGGCGACGTGGTTCATTGTGGATTTGCTTTTTACAAGCATATCATCCACGTAGACCTCCATGTTGCGGCCGATCTGCTCTTTGAAGATCTTGTTCACCAGCCGTTGATAGGTCGCCCCTATATTTTTGAGGCCAAAAGGTATGACCCTGTAACAATAAAGACCACAGTTAGTAATAAAAGCAATTTTTTCTTCATCCTCTGGTGCCATCCTGATTTGGTTGTAGCCAGAAAATGCATCCATAAAAGTGAGAAGCTCATGGTCCGAGGTCGCATCCACTAATTAGTCAATTCTGTGGAGAGGGTAACTGTCCTTCGGGCAAGCTTTGTTCAGCTTTTTGAAATCTATACACATCCTCCACTTACCGTTTGCCTTCTTGACGAGAACCACATTGGAGATCCAGTTTGGGTAGTTGACTTCTCTGATGAACCCAGCTTTTAGGAGTTTATCAACTTCCTCAGCTATTGCCATCTGCCTTTTCGGTGCATGACTTCAAATTTTTTCCTTCGTCGGTCGATGTTTGGGATCAACAGCTAGACGATATTCCATGACTTCAGCATCAATCCCTGGCATGTCCATCGGAACCCAAGCGAAAATATCTATATTCTTTTGTAGAAAACTGATGAGCCATGTCCGTACCTCTCCTCCCAAGTTGGAGCCGATCTTCACCACATGCTCCTCGTTCCCATCGTTCAAAGGAATTAAGATAAGATCTTCAATCGGCTCACCCCGTTCTTCAGCAAGGTCATCGCGGGTGTCCAATCCATCAACCGGACAGGGGTCAGACTGACTATTTCTTTGTAGGGCTATGTTATAGCAGTGTCTTATCAGGACTTGATCTCCTCTGACCTCTCCGACCCCTTGGCTAGTAGGAAATTTCAACTTCAAATGGTAGGTCGATACCATAGCTCGGCGGGCATTAAGACCGAGTCAGCCGAGTATTGCATTGTAGGCAGACGGCACCCTTACTACCAGAAAATCCACGTGCACTCTTGATTGCTTCGGGTACCGACCTACAACTATGATTAAAGTTATTACCCCTTCCATTGGCATAGCATCACCAGTGAACCCTACCAACGAGAAGCTTATCAGCCCTAATCGACCATCCGGAATGGATATTTTCGAGAATGCATCGTAAAATAAAATATCAACCGAGCTTCCACTATCAACAAGAATGCGGCGTACATCATAGTCAGCAATATTTAAAGAAACTACAATCACATCATTATGGGGGAATTGAATCTCCTTGGCATCTTCTTCAGTAAAGATTATGGATTCTTCAGTCCTCTGCCGCTTGGGCGGTCCGGTCGATCCACTGGCTACTCCCCATTGGGGTCCTCCAGAGATGGTGTTGATGATCCCGATTGGAGGCCGATCTTCAGGCTATTCTTCCCTCCTTGGTGGCTCTGGCTGTGGTAGGACCCTCGACCGATCCTCCCTACCTTCAGGTCGGCATCGGATGAATCTGTTGAGCTGATCTCGTCTGATGAGCTCCTCGATCTCGTCTCGAAGCTGAATACACTCCTCCATGTTGTGGCCGTGGTCACAACGATAGAGGTAGAACTTGTTAGGGTTGCACTTCTCGGGGTATGTGTGCATCCTTTCCGACCTTGGCAGCTGCTCTCTGACCTCCATCAGCACTTGGGCTTTTGGAGTATTGAGAGGGGCGTAGCTGTGGAATCTTCCTGGGGGAGAGCTCTATCGAACTCTGCGGTCTGAGCTCCTCTGCCTACGAGCTTGGGGAGGAGTTCGAACATGCTTGTGTCTGGGGAGAGTTTGAGAACGTGGCCGAGCTTCACTCGGCCCTTTTTCAGCTGCAGGCTTGCTAGAGTCACCCGCCTGCCGCTCCTTCGCGGCCTCCTCATCCTTCAGCTTGAAGGCTTTCTCTGCTCAGACATATCCTTCGGCTTGAGCTAGCAAATCAGCAAAGTTCCTAGGGTATTTCTTTTTCAGGGAAAATAGAAGATCATTCTTTTGAAGACTGCTCTTCAGGGCGGCCATTGCAACTGATTAGTCCAAGTTTCGGACCTCCAATGCGACGGCGTTAAAATGGTTGACGTAAGTTCAGATGGATTCTCTCTTCTTTTGCTTGATGTTGATGAGAGACTCTGAACCTCTCCGGGGACGTCGACTGCTGATGAAATGAGCTACAAACTGATGGCTCATTTGATCAAAGAAGAAGATAGTACCCGACTTTAGTGCTGAGTATCAATTTCTTGCTGCTCCCTTCAAGGTAGATGAAAAAGCTCGGCATAGGATGGCGTCTGGCATGCCATGGAGCAGCATCATTGTCTGGAAGGCCTCCAGATGGTCAACCAAATCCGAGATCCTGTCGTAGCTCTCAAATTGAGGGAGCTTGAAGTTTGTTGGGATTGGTTCCTGCATAATCATTTGAGAGAAAGGAGGGTCAGTACAAAATCTTCACCGTAAGCAGGAGGAGTATGGCGGAGCTCCTCGATCCATCGGTTCATCTCTTGGAACCTTTGATCCAGGAGATCCTCTCGACTATGAGTCTCGAGGGTCTTTTGGTAGAATGAAGGTTGGGACCCTCCGAGGGTGGAATCGTGATCAGATGGAGGGCTCTCCGCCTTCTACTTCCCCTTTTCGGGGAAGACAGGACGACTAGCCCAAGTGTGCCGCACGATCGTCGGATTTTGAAACTCCGACGATCCTCTTTCCAGCCGTACAGATGCCTGCAGCTGCTGCAGCTGCTGCTGCATGGCCTGCATTGCTTCGGTGAGGCCCCTGACCTGCTGAACCAGCAAGTCAAACTGCTCCATGCCGACTGCCATTGTCGGAGGAGGAGGAGCCTGAAAAATTGGAGACGAGGCCGGAGCTTGCATATCTCGCTGAGATCTGGCCATAGAGGCCGTAGATCACCTGGTGGATGCCTTTCGGAGAGGCATCAGGTGGAGATTTGGCAGGAGAAGAGGAAGAAGATGTCGAGAAAGATGACCAGAGATAGTCCCGTTGAGTACTCTTTTAAGAATAAGGGTCCTGCGAAGATACGCCCTTCCTCTAGCACCAATTCTGTTGGTGCAGAATTCCGCCGACGTTGGAGAAGCTGGAGTCAAGGGGATCGTGGCCACCGTCGGGACCTGTAAGGAAAGTCTAAACCGAAGTTGGGGGTGCTCCGGCAAGACCCTCCGATGCTCAAGTCAGTACTCTGCCTCAATAGAAATGGAGCACTCGAATGGGATTTTAGCTGAGTTTCGAGATAGAGTTTAGAGCTTAGAGAAGAACGTATCTGGGGGTCTCTTTTATAGATGGAAGAGCGTAACTGATTGATAGCGACATCCATAACTGCCTGGTAGTGGGCCGTTCGGGGCCACGTGGAGTTTGTTACGGAGAGTAGTGGCGTCAGTGGGCCGTTCGGGGCCACGTGGAGTTTGTTACAGAAAGTGGAGTGGTGTCCGTTGTCGCGACTTGCCAGAGAGTTTGGGCTGGATGGCTGAAGCTTGGCTGGGATGTCTAGTGGAGCGGAATGGCTCTCTATCTCAGCAATCTATGAGAAGCTCGGATGTTTTCGAGGATGCTGACGAGTCCACAGTTGTGGGATGCCTTAGGCACTGACGCTGCAGGCGGAAGTCATCTACTATAGAAGCTCGAACGAAAATTTTCTGTTGAAGAAGTCCGATAGGAGTCTGATTGCTAGAGAAGTTCGTCTGAAATTTTTCTAATGTGGAAGCTCGCCTGAAGACTATCCACTGGAGAGGTCCGATTTAATGGGGAATCCAGCTGAAGGTCGACCGATAGTGGAGTCTGGGAGGCATTATGAAAGTTCGTCCACTGGAGGAGTCTTGAGGACATTATGGAAGGTTGACCGCTGGAGGAGTCTGGAGTTCAATTCTATTGTAGAAGTTCAGATGGAGTTCGATTCTTGTAGAAGTCCGAAAGGAGGCCGCTTACTGTAGAAGCTCGGACGAAGATCGGTTGTCGTGGAAGCTCGAACAGAGACTTCTTGTTGTAGAAGCTCGGATGAAGTCCGCTTGCAATAGAAGTTCAGAGTAGAGATCCGGTCGGTGGAGTCCATCTATTGTAGACGTTCGTCTGGGATC